>NC_081149.1:2698700-2736200 GCF_958295425.1 Solea solea | reverse complement strand
CTTCTCACGTGCTTGCAGAGCGACATCCAAGGCTGAAACTAGAAGGACGTTAACGTGTGCCCGTGCGTCAACGTAATTGCAAGCCCATGTTTCTTGTAAGGAAGCAGCAGTGTAAAAGCTTACAGCACCTGGTATTCCCAGGCGGTCTCCCATCCAAGTACTAACCAGGCCCGACCCTGCTTAGCTTCCGAGATCAGACGAGATCGAGCATGCTCAGGGTGGTATGGCCGTAAGCCGGCGGGCTGGGGACACAGACTCCTTTTATAGACTAGGCAAGGCCCCCTGCTCGTGGAGGAGCTCAAAGGTCAGCCTTTCGAACGTTCAAGAGTTTAAGTTGTTTTTGGTGGGCTTTGCTGTATGGCCGCGCCCTTTGAGTGTGTCAAATGTCAAGCAGCTGTTCGTCAAGGCTCAGAGGTGCACTTAGATCACCTTGGGGCGGAGGTGATCAGCAGCAGCCTTTGTTATGCGCACTTAAAAAACATGGCACCACAACAAGTAACTTGTGTGCCAAGATCTTGAGTTGGCCCCAGACACTTGTGGGCCATCGCTTCTCGGCCTTTTGGCTAAGATCAAGTGTAGTATCTGTTCTTATCAGTTTAATATCTGATATGTCCTCTATATGGGGATTAAATATTAAATGCATTTTTGAGCATTGGGAGGTGAAAACTGGGGCTTGCTCTCTTCACTCCTTGCATTGACCTGGCATTGCAGTGCCACCAGGAACGGTGCACCATTCTCTTTTTTCTGTGAAAACCAAAGCAAGGCTGGAACTAGAAGGACGTTAACGTGTGCCTGTGCCCGTGCCCGTGCGTCAACGTAATTGCAAGCCCATGTTTCTTGTAAGGAAGCAGCAGTGTAAAAGCTTACAGCACCTGGTATTCCCAGGCGGTCTCCCATCCAAGTACTAACCAGGCCCGACCCTGCTTAGCTTCCGAGATCAGACGAGATCGGGCGTGCTCAGGGTGGTATGGCCGTAAGCCGACGGGCTGGGGACACAGACTCCTTTTATAGACTAGGCAAGGCCCCCTGCTCGTGGAGGAGCTCAAAGGTCAGCCTTTCGAACGTTCAAGAGTTTAAGTTGTTTTTGGTGGGCTTTGCTGTATGGCCGCGCCCTTTGAGTGTGTCAAATGTCAAGCAGCTGTCCGTCAAGGCTCAGAGGTGCACTTAGATCACCTTGGGGCAGAGGTGATCAGCAGCAGCCTTTGTTATGCGCACTTAAAAAACATGGCACCACAACAAGTAACTTGTGTGCCAAGATCTTGAGTTGGCCCCACACACTTGTGGGCCATCGCTTCTCGGCCTTTTGGCTAAGATCAAGTGTAGTATCTGTTCTTATCAGTTTAATATCTGATATGTCCTCTATATGGGGATTAAATATTAAATGCATTTTTGAGCATTGGGAGGTGAAAACTGGGGCTTGCTCTCTTCACTCCTTGCATTGACCTGGCATTGCAGTGCCACCAGGAACGGTGCACCATTCTCTTTTTTCTGTGAAAACCATAGCAAGGCTGGAACTAGAAGGACGTTAACGTGTGCCTGTGCCCGTGCCCGTGCGTCAACGTAATTGCAAGCCCATGTTTCTTGTAAGGAAGCAGCAGTGTAAAAGCTTACAGCACCTGGTATTCCCAGGCGGTCTCCCATCCAAGTACTAACCAGGCCCGACCCTGCTTAGCTTCCGAGATCAGACGAGATCGGGCGTGCTCAGGGTGGTATGGCCGTAAGCCGACGGGCTGGGGACACAGACTCCTTTTATAGACTAGGCAAGGCCCCCTGCTCGTGGAGGAGCTCAAAAGTCAGCCTTTCGAACACACTGCACTTGAGCCTTTATCTCCACTACCTGCTACACTATATTCCAGTATTAGGAAGCTACATCGAGATGGGTAAGCTGCTGCCCATCTCCAAGCTTCTCACGTGCTTGCAGAGCGACATCCAAGGCTGAAACTAGAAGGACGTTAACGTGTGCCCGTGCGTCAACGTAATTGCAAGCCCATGTTTCTTGTAAGGAAGCAGCAGTGTAAAAGCTTACAGCACCTGGTATTCCCAGGCGGTCTCCCATCCAAGTACTAACCAGGCCCGACCCTGCTTAGCTTCCGAGATCAGACGAGATCGGGCGTGCTCAGGGTGGTATGGCCGTAAGCCGACGGGCTGGGGACACAGACTCCTTTTATAGACTAGGCAAGGCCCCCTGCTCGTGGAGGAGCTCAAAAGTCAGCCTTTCGAACACACTGCACTTGAGCCTTTATCTCCACTACCTGCTACACTATATTCCAGTATTAGGAAGCTACATCGAGATGGGTAAGCTGCTGCCCATCTCCAAGCTTCTCACGTGCTTGCAGAGCGACATCCAAGGCTGAAACTAGAAGGACGTTAACGTGTGCCCGTGCGTCAACGTAATTGCAAGCCCATGTTTCTTGTAAGGAAGCAGCAGTGTAAAAGCTTTCAGCACCTGGTATTCCCAGGCGGTCTCCCATCCAAGTACTAACCAGGCCCGACCCTGCTTAGCTTCCGAGATCAGACGAGATCGAGCATGCTCAGGGTGGTATGGCCGTAAGCCGACGGGCTGGGGACACAGACTCCTTTTATAGACTAGGCAAGGCCCCCTGCTCGTGGAGGAGCTCAAAGGTCAGCCTTTCGAACGTTCAAGAGTTTAAGTTGTTTTTGGTGGGCTTTGCTGTATGGCCGCGCCCTTTGAGTGTGTCAAATGTCAAGCAGCTGTTCGTCAAGGCTCAGAGGTGCACTTAGATCACCTTGGGGCGGAGGTGATCAGCAGCAGCCTTTGTTATGCGCACTTAAAAAACATGGCACCACAACAAGTAACTTGTGTGCCAAGATCTTGAGTTGGCCCCAGACACTTGTGGGCCATCGCTTCTCGGCCTTTTGGCTAAGATCAAGTGTAGTATCTGTTCTTATCAGTTTAATATCTGATATGTCCTCTATATGGGGATTAAATATTAAATGCATTTTTGAGCATTGGGAGGTGAAAACTGGGGCTTGCTCTCTTCACTCCTTGCATTGACCTGGCATTGCAGTGCCACCAGGAACGGTGCACCATTCTCTTTTTTCTGTGAAAACCAAAGCAAGGCTGGAACTAGAAGGACGTTAACGTGTGCCTGTGCCCGTGCCCGTGCGTCAACGTAATTGCAAGCCCATGTTTCTTGTAAGGAAGCAGCAGTGTAAAAGCTTACAGCACCTGGTATTCCCAGGCGGTCTCCCATCCAAGTACTAACCAGGCCCGACCCTGCTTAGCTTCCGAGATCAGACGAGATCGGGCGTGCTCAGGGTGGTATGGCCGTAAGCCGACGGGCTGGGGACACAGACTCCTTTTATAGACTAGGCAAGGCCCCCTGCTCGTGGAGGAGCTCAAAGGTCAGCCTTTCGAACGTTCAAGAGTTTAAGTTGTTTTTGGTGGGCTTTGCTGTATGGCCGCGCCCTTTGAGTGTGTCAAATGTCAAGCAGCTGTCCGTCAAGGCTCAGAGGTGCACTTAGATCACCTTGGGGCAGAGGTGATCAGCAGCAGCCTTTGTTATGCGCACTTAAAAAACATGGCACCACAACAAGTAACTTGTGTGCCAAGATCTTGAGTTGGCCCCACACACTTGTGGGCCATCGCTTCTCGGCCTTTTGGCTAAGATCAAGTGTAGTATCTGTTCTTATCAGTTTAATATCTGATATGTCCTCTATATGGGGATTAAATATTAAATGCATTTTTGAGCATTGGGAGGTGAAAACTGGGGCTTGCTCTCTTCACTCCTTGCATTGACCTGGCATTGCAGTGCCACCAGGAACGGTGCACCATTCTCTTTTTTCTGTGAAAACCAAAGCAAAGCTGGAACTAGAAGGACGTTAACGTGTGCCTGTGCCCGTGACCGTGCGTCAACGTAATTGCAAGCCCATGTTTCTTGTAAGGAAGCAGCAGTGTAAAAGCTTACAGCACCTGGTATTCCCAGGCGGTCTCCCATCCAAGTACTAACCAGGCCCGACCCTGCTTAGCTTCCGAGATCAGACGAGATCGAGCGTGCTCAGGGTGGTATGGCCGTAAGCCGACGGGCTGGGGACACAGACTCCTTTTATAGACTAGGCAAGGCCCCCTGCTCGTGGAGGAGCTCAAAGGTCAGCCTTTCGAACGTTCAAGAGTTTAAGTTGTTTTTGGTGGGCTTTGCTGTATGGCCGCGCCCTTTGAGTGTGTCAAATGTCAAGCAGCTGTTCGTCAAGGCTCAGAGGTGCACTTAGATCACCTTGGGGCGGAGGTGATCAGCAGCAGCCTTTGTTATGCGCACTTAAAAAACATGGCACCACAACAAGTAACTTGTGCGTCAAGATCTTGAGTTGGCCCCAGACACTTGTGGGCCATCGCTTCTCGGCCTTTTGGCTAAGATCAAGTGTAGTATCTGTTCTTATCAGTTTAATATCTGATATGTCCTCTATATGGGGATTAAATATTAAATGCATTTTTGAGCATTGGGAGGTGAAAACTGGGGCTTGCTCTCTTCACTCCTTGCATTGACCTGGCATTGCAGTGCCACCAGGAACGGTGCACCATTGTCTTTTTTCTGTGAAAACCAAAGCAAGGCTGGAACTAGAAGGACGTTAACGTGTGCCTGTGCCCGTGCCCGTGCGTCAACGTAATTGCAAGCCCATGTTTCTTGTAAGGAAGCAGCAGTGTAAAAGCTTACAGCACCTGGTATTCCCAGGCGGTCTCCCATCCAAGTACTAACCAGGCCCGACCCTGCTTAGCTTCCGAGATCAGAGGAGATCGGGCGTGCTCAGGGTGGTATGGCCGTAAGCCGACGGGCTGGGGACACAGACTCCTTTTATAGACTAGGCAAGGCCCCCTGCTCGTGGAGGAGCTCAAAGGTCAGCCTTTCGAACGTTCAAGAGTTTAAGTTGTTTTTGGTGGGCTTTGCTGTATGGCCGCGCCCTTTGAGTGTGTCAAATGTCAAGCAGCTGTCCGTCAAGGCTCAGAGGTGCACTTAGATCACCTTGGGGCAGAGGTGATCAGCAGCAGCCTTTGTTATGCGCACTTAAAAAACATGGCACCACAACAAGTAACTTGTGTGCCAAGATCTTGAGTTGGCCCCACACACTTGTGGGCCATCGCTTCTCGGCCTTTTGGCTAAGATCAAGTGTAGTATCTGTTCTTATCAGTTTAATATCTGATATGTCCTCTATATGGGGATTAAATATTAAATGCATTTTTGAGCATTGGGAGGTGAAAACTGGGGCTTGCTCTCTTCACTCCTTGCATTGACCTGGCATTGCAGTGCCACCAGGAACGGTGCACCATTCTCTTTTTTCTGTGAAAACCATAGCAAGGCTGGAACTAGAAGGACGTTAACGTGTGCCTGTGCCCGTGCCCGTGCGTCAACGTAATTGCAAGCCCATGTTTCTTGTAAGGAAGCAGCAGTGTAAAAGCTTACAGCACCTGGTATTCCCAGGCGGTCTCCCATCCAAGTACTAACCAGGCCCGACCCTGCTTAGCTTCCGAGATCAGACGAGATCGGGCGTGCTCAGGGTGGTATGGCCGTAAGCCGACGGGCTGGGGACACAGACTCCTTTTATAGACTAGGCAAGGCCCCCTGCTCGTGGAGGAGCTCAAAAGTCAGCCTTTCGAACACACTGCACTTGAGCCTTTATCTCCACTACCTGCTACACTATATTCCAGTATTAGGAAGCTACATCGAGATGGGTAAGCTGCTGCCCATCTCCAAGCTTCTCACGTGCTTGCAGAGCGACATCCAAGGCTGAAACTAGAAGGACGTTAACGTGTGCCCGTGCGTCAACGTAATTGCAAGCCCATGTTTCTTGTAAGGAAGCAGCAGTGTAAAAGCTTACAGCACCTGGTATTCCCAGGCGGTCTCCCATCCAAGTACTAACCAGGCCCGACCCTGCTTAGCTTCCGAGATCAGACGAGATCGGGCGTGCTCAGGGTGGTATGGCCGTAAGCCGACGGGCTGGGGACACAGACTCCTTTTATAGACTAGGCAAGGCCCCCTGCTCGTGGAGGAGCTCAAAAGTCAGCCTTTCGAACACACTGCACTTGAGCCTTTATCTCCACTACCTGCTACACTATATTCCAGTATTAGGAAGCTACATCGAGATGGGTAAGCTGCTGCCCATCTCCAAGCTTCTCACGTGCTTGCAGAGCGACATCCAAGGCTGAAACTAGAAGGACGTTAACGTGTGCCCGTGCGTCAACGTAATTGCAAGCCCATGTTTCTTGTAAGGAAGCAGCAGTGTAAAAGCTTACAGCACCTGGTATTCCCAGGCGGTCTCCCATCCAAGTACTAACCAGGCCCGACCCTGCTTAGCTTCCGAGATCAGACGAGATCGAGCATGCTCAGGGTGGTATGGCCGTAAGCCGACGGGCTGGGGACACAGACTCCTTTTATAGACTAGGCAAGGCCCCCTGCTCGTGGAGGAGCTCAAAGGTCAGCCTTTCGAACGTTCAAGAGTTTAAGTTGTTTTTGGTGGGCTTTGCTGTATGGCCGCGCCCTTTGAGTGTGTCAAATGTCAAGCAGCTGTTCGTCAAGGCTCAGAGGTGCACTTAGATCACCTTGGGGCGGAGGTGATCAGCAGCAGCCTTTGTTATGCGCACTTAAAAAACATGGCACCACAACAAGTAACTTGTGTGCCAAGATCTTGAGTTGGCCCCAGACACTTGTGGGCCATCGCTTCTCGGCCTTTTGGCTAAGATCAAGTGTAGTATCTGTTCTTATCAGTTTAATATCTGATATGTCCTCTATATGGGGATTAAATATTAAATGCATTTTTGAGCATTGGGAGGTGAAAACTGGGGCTTGCTCTCTTCACTCCTTGCATTGACCTGGCATTGCAGTGCCACCAGGAACGGTGCACCATTCTCTTTTTTCTGTGAAAACCAAAGCAAGGCTGGAACTAGAAGGACGTTAACGTGTGCCTGTGCCCGTGCCCGTGCGTCAACGTAATTGCAAGCCCATGTTTCTTGTAAGGAAGCAGCAGTGTAAAAGCTTACAGCACCTGGTATTCCCAGGCGGTCTCCCATCCAAGTACTAACCAGGCCCGACCCTGCTTAGCTTCCGAGATCAGACGAGATCGGGCGTGCTCAGGGTGGTATGGCCGTAAGCCGACGGGCTGGGGACACAGACTCCTTTTATAGACTAGGCAAGGCCCCCTGCTCGTGGAGGAGCTCAAAGGTCAGCCTTTCGAACGTTCAAGAGTTTAAGTTGTTTTTGGTGGGCTTTGCTGTATGGCCGCGCCCTTTGAGTGTGTCAAATGTCAAGCAGCTGTCCGTCAAGGCTCAGAGGTGCACTTAGATCACCTTGGGGCAGAGGTGATCAGCAGCAGCCTTTGTTATGCGCACTTAAAAAACATGGCACCACAACAAGTAACTTGTGTGCCAAGATCTTGAGTTGGCCCCACACACTTGTGGGCCATCGCTTCTCGGCCTTTTGGCTAAGATCAAGTGTAGTATCTGTTCTTATCAGTTTAATATCTGATATGTCCTCTATATGGGGATTAAATATTAAATGCATTTTTGAGCATTGGGAGGTGAAAACTGGGGCTTGCTCTCTTCACTCCTTGCATTGACCTGGCATTGCAGTGCCACCAGGAACGGTGCACCATTCTCTTTTTTCTGTGAAAACCAAAGCAAAGCTGGAACTAGAAGGACGTTAACGTGTGCCTGTGCCCGTGACCGTGCGTCAACGTAATTGCAAGCCCATGTTTCTTGTAAGGAAGCAGCAGTGTAAAAGCTTACAGCACCTGGTATTCCCAGGCGGTCTCCCATCCAAGTACTAACCAGGCCCGACCCTGCTTAGCTTCCGAGATCAGACGAGATCGAGCGTGCTCAGGGTGGTATGGCCGTAAGCCGACGGGCTGGGGACACAGACTCCTTTTATAGACTAGGCAAGGCCCCCTGCTCGTGGAGGAGCTCAAAGGTCAGCCTTTCGAACGTTCAAGAGTTTAAGTTGTTTTTGGTGGGCTTTGCTGTATGGCCGCGCCCTTTGAGTGTGTCAAATGTCAAGCAGCTGTTCGTCAAGGCTCAGAGGTGCACTTAGATCACCTTGGGGCGGAGGTGATCAGCAGCAGCCTTTGTTATGCGCACTTAAAAAACATGGCACCACAACAAGTAACTTGTGCGTCAAGATCTTGAGTTGGCCCCAGACACTTGTGGGCCATCGCTTCTCGGCCTTTTGGCTAAGATCAAGTGTAGTATCTGTTCTTATCAGTTTAATATCTGATATGTCCTCTATATGGGGATTAAATATTAAATGCATTTTTGAGCATTGGGAGGTGAAAACTGGGGCTTGCTCTCTTCACTCCTTGCATTGACCTGGCATTGCAGTGCCACCAGGAACGGTGCACCATTCTCTTTTTTCTGTGAAAACCAAAGCAAGGCTGGAACTAGAAGGACGTTAACGTGTGCCTGTGCCCGTGCCCGTGCGTCAACGTAATTGCAAGCCCATGTTTCTTGTAAGGAAGCAGCAGTGTAAAAGCTTACAGCACCTGGTATTCCCAGGCGGTCTCCCATCAAAGTACTAACCAGGCCCGACCCTGCTTAGCTTCCGAGATCAGACGAGATCGGGCGTGCTCAGGGTGGTATGGCCGTAAGCCGACGGGCTGGGGACACAGACTCCTTTTATAGACTAGGCAAGGCCCCCTGCTCGTGGAGGAGCTCAAAGGTCAGCCTTTCGAACACACTGCACTTGAGCCTTTATCTCCACTACCTGCTACACTATATTCCAGTATTAGGAAGCTACATCGAGATGGGTAAGCTGCTGCCCATCTCCAAGCTTCTCACGTGCTTGCAGAGCAACATCCAAGGCTGAAACTAGAAGGACGTTAACGTGTGCCCGTGCGTCAACGTAATTGCAAGCCCATGTTTCTTGTAAGGAAGCAGCAGTGTAAAAGCTTACAGCACCTGGTATTCCCAGGCGGTCTCCCATCCAAGTACTAACCAGGCCCGACCCTACTTAGCTTCCGAGATCAGACGAGATCGAGCGTGCTCAGGGTGGTATGGCCGTAAGCCGACGGGCTGGGGACACAGACTCCTTTTATAGACTAGGCAAGGCCCCCTGCTCGTGGAGGAGCTCAAAGGTCAGCCTTTCGAACGTTCAAGAGTTTAAGTTGTTTTTGGTGGGCTTTGCTGTATGGCCGCGCCCTTTGAGTGTGTCAAATGTCAAGCAGCTGTCCGTCAAGGCTCAGAGGTGCACTTAGATCACCTTGGGGCGGAGGTGATCAGCAGCAGCCTTTGTTATGCGCACTTAAAAAACATGGCACCACAACAAGTAACTTGTGTGCCAAGATCTTGAGTTGGCCCCACACACTTGTGGGCCATCGCTTCTCGGCCTTTTGGCTAAGATCAAGTGTAGTATCTGTTCTTATCAGTTTAATATCTGATATGTCCTCTATATGGGGATTAAATATTAAATGCATTTTTGAGCATTGGGAGGTGAAAACTGGGGCTTGCTCTCTTCACTCCTTGCATTGACCTGGCATTGCAGTGCCACCAGGAACGGTGCACCATTCTCTTTTTTCTGTGAAAACCAAAGCAAGGCTGGAACTAGAAGGACGTTAACGTGTGCCTGTGCCCGTGCCCGTGCGTCAACGTAATTGCAAGCCCATGTTTCTTGTAAGGAAGCAGCAGTGTAAAAGCTTACAGCACCTGGTATTCCCAGGCGGACTCCCATCCAAGTACTAACCAGGCCCGACCCTGCTTAGCTTCCGAGATCAGACGAGATCGGGCGTGCTCAGGGTGGTATGGCCGTAAGCCGACGGGCTGGGGACACAGACTCCTTTTATAGACTAGGCAAGGCCCCCTGCTCGTGGAGGAGCTCAAAAGTCAGCCTTTCGAACACACTGCACTTGAGCCTTTATCTCCACTACCTGCTACACTATATTCCAGTATTAGGAAGCTACATCGAGATGGGTAAGCTGCTGCCCATCTCCAAGCTTCTCACGTGCTTGCAGAGCGACATCCAAGGCTGAAACTAGAAGGACGTTAACGTGTGCCCGTGCGTCAACGTAATTGCAAGCCCATGTTTCTTGTAAGGAAGCAGCAGTGTAAAAGCTTACAGCACCTGGTATTCCCAGGCGGTCTCCCATCCAAGTACTAACCAGGCCCGACCCTGCTTAGCTTCCGAGATCAGACGAGATCGGGCGTGCTCAGGGTGGTATGGCCGTAAGCCGACGGGCTGGGGACACAGACTCCTTTTATAGACTAGGCAAGGCCCCCTGCTCGTGGAGGAGCTCAAAAGTCAGCCTTTCGAACACACTGCACTTGAGCCTTTATCTCCACTACCTGCTACACTATATTCCAGTATTAGGAAGCTACATCGAGATGGGTAAGCTGCTGCCCATCTCCAAGCTTCTCACGTGCTTGCAGAGCGACATCCAAGGCTGAAACTAGAAGGACGTTAACGTGTGCCCGTGCGTCAACGTAATTGCAAGCCCATGTTTCTTGTAAGGAAGCAGCAGTGTAAAAGCTTACAGCACCTGGTATTCCCAGGCGGTCTCCCATCCAAGTACTAACCAGGCCCGACCCTGCTTAGCTTCCGAGATCAGACGAGATCGGGCGTGCTCAGGGTGGTATGGCCGTAAGCCGTCGGGCTGGGGACACAGACTCCTTTTATAGACTAGGCAAGGCCCCCTGCTCGTGGAGGAGCTCAAAGGTCAGCCTTTCGAACGTTCAAGAGTTTAAGTTGTTTTTGGTGGGCTTTGCTGTATGGCCGCGCCCTTTGAGTGTGTCAAATGTCAAGCAGCTGACCGTCAAGGCTCAGAGGTGCACTTAGATCACCTTGGGGCGGAGGTGATCAGCAGCAGCCTTTGTTATGCACACTTAAAAAACATGGCACCACAACAAGTAACTTGTGTGCCAAGATCTTGAGTTGGCCCCACACACTTGTGGGCCATCGCTTCTCGGCCTTTTGGCTAAGATCAAGTGTAGTATCTGTTCTTATCAGTTTAATATCTGATATGTCCTCTATATGGGGATTAAATATTAAATGCATTTTTGAGCATTGGGAGGTGAAAACTGGGGCTTGCTCTCTTCACTCCTTGCATTGACCTGGCATTGCAGTGCCACCAGGAACGGTGCACCATTCTCTTTTTTCTGTGAAAACCAAAGCAAGGCTGGAACTAGAAGGACGTTAACGTGTGTCTGTGCCCGTGCCCGTGCGTCAACGTAATTGCAAGCCCATGTTTCTTGTAAGGAAGCAGCAGTGTAAAAGCTTACAGCACCTGGTATTCCCAGGCGGTCTCCCATCCAAGTACTAACCAGGCCCGACCCTGCTTAGCTTCCGAGATCAGACGAGATCGGGCGTGCTCAGGGTGGTATGGCCGTAAGCCGACGGGCTGGGGACACAGACTCCTTTTATAGACTAGGCAAGGCCCCCTGCTCGTGGAGGAGCTCAAAAGTCAGCCTTTCGAACACACTGCACTTGAGCCTTTATCTCCACTACCTGCTACACTATATTCCAGTATTAGGAAGCTACATCGAGATGGGTAAGCTGCTGCCCATCTCCAAGCTTCTCACGTGCTTGCAGAGCGACATCCAAGGCTGAAACTAGAAGGACGTTAACGTGTGCCCGTGCGTCAACGTAATTGCAAGCCCATGTTTCTTGTAAGGAAGCAGCAGTGTAAAAGCTTACAGCACCTGGTATTCCCAGGCGGTCTCCCATCCAAGTACTAACCAGGCCCGACCCTGCTTAGCTTCCGAGATCAGACGAGATCGGGCGTGCTCAGGGTGGTATGGCCGTAAGCCGACGGGCTGGGGACACAGACTCCTTTTATAGACTAGGCAAGGCCCCCTGCTCGTGGAGGAGCTCAAAAGTCAGCCTTTCGAACACACTGCACTTGAGCCTTTATCTCCACTACCTGCTACACTATATTCCAGTATTAGGAAGCTACATCGAGATGGGTAAGCTGCTGCCCATCTCCAAGCTTCTCACGTGCTTGCAGAGCGACATCCAAGGCTGAAACTAGAAGGACGTTAACGTGTGCCCGTGCGTCAACGTAATTGCAAGCCCATGTTTCTTGTAAGGAAGCAGCAGTGTAAAAGCTTACAGCACCTGGTATTCCCAGGCGGTCTCCCATCCAAGTACTAACCAGGCCCGACCCTGCTTAGCTTCCGAGATCAGACGAGATCGGGCGTGCTCAGGGTGGTATGGCCGTAAGCCCAGGGGCCGGGGACACAGACTCCTTTTATAGACTAGGCAAGGCCCCCTGCTTGTGGAGGAGCTCAAAAGTCAGCCTTTCGAACACACTGCACTTGAGCCTTTATCTCCACTACCTGCTACACTCTATTCCAGTATTAGGAAGCTACACCGAGATGGGTAAGCTGCTCCCCATCTCCAAGCTTCTCACATGCTTGCAGAGCGACATCCAAGGCTGAAACTAGAAGGACGTTAACGTGTGCCAACGTAATTGCAAGCCCATGTTTCTTGTAAGGAAGCAGCAGTGTAATAGCTTACAGCACCTGGTATTCCCAGGCGGTCTCCCATCCAAGTACTAACCAGGCCCGACCCTGCTTAGCTTCCGAGATCAGACGAGATCGGGCGTGCTCAGGGTGGTATGGCCGTAAGCCGACGGGCTGGGGACACAGACTCCTTTTATAGACTAGGCAAGGCCCCCTGCTCGTGGAGGAGCTCAAAAGTCAGCCTTTCGAACACACTGCACTTGAGCCTTTATCTCCACTACCTGCTACACTCTATTCCAGTATTAGGAAGCTACACCGAGATGGGTAAGCTACTCCCCATCTCCAAGCTTCTCAGGTGCTTGCAGAGCGACATCCAAGGCTGAAACTAGAAGGACGTTAACGTGTGCCCGTGCGTCAACGTAATTGCAAGCCCATGTTTCTTGTAAGGAAGCAGCAGTGTAAAAGCTTACAGCACCTGGTATTCCCATGCGGTCTCCCATCCAAGTACTAACCAGGCCCGACCCTGCTTAGCTTCCGAGATCAGACGAGATCGGGCGTGCTCAGGGTGGTATGGCCGTAAGCCGACGGGCTGGGGACACAGACTCCTTTTATAGACTAGGCAAGGCCCCCTGCTCGTGGAGGAGCTCAAAAGTCAGCCTTTCGAACACACTGCACTTGAGCCTTTATCTCCACTACCTGCTACACTATATTCCAGTATTAGGAAGCTACATCGAGATGGGTAAGCTGCTGCCCATCTCCAAGCTTCTCACGTGCTTGCAGAGCGACATCCAAGGCTGAAACTAGAAGGACGTTAACGTGTGCCTGTGCGTCAACGTAATTGCAAGCCCATGTTTCTTGTAAGGAAGCAGCAGTGTAAAAGCTTACAGCACCTGGTATTCCCAGGCGGTCTCCCATCCAAGTACTAAACAGGCCCGACCCTGCTTAGCTTCCGAGATCAGACGAGATCGAGCGTGCTCAGGGTGGTTTGGCCGTAAGCCCAGGGGCCGTGGACACAGACTCCTTTTATAGACTAGGCAAGGCCCCCTGCTCGTGGAGGAGCTCAAAAGTCAGCCTTTCGAACACACTAAACTTGAGCCTTTATCTCCACTACCTGCTACACTCTATTCCAGTATTAGGAAGCTACACCGAGATGGGTAAGCTGCTCCCCATCTCCAAGCTTCTCACATGCTTGCAGAGCGACATCCAAGGCTGAAACTAGAAGGACGTTAACATGTGCCCGTGCGTCAACGTAATTGCAAGCCCATGTTTCTTGTAAGGAAGCAGCAGTGTAAAAGCTTACAGCACCTGGTATTCCCAGGCGGTCTCCCATCCAAGTACTAACCAGGCCCGACCCTGCTTAGCATCCGAGATCAGACGAGATCGGGCGTGCTCAGGGTGGTATGGCCGTAACCCGACGGGCTGGGGACACAGACTCCTTTTATAGACTAGGCAAGGCCCCCTGCTCGTGGAGGAGCTCAAAGGTCAGCCTTTCGAACGTTCAAGAGTTTAAGTTGTTTTTGGTGGGCTTTGCTGTATGGCCGCGCCCTTTGAGTGTGTCAAATGTCAAGCAGCTGTCCGTCAAGGCTCAGAGGTGCACTTAGATCACCTTGGGGCGGAGGTGATCAGCAGCAGCCTTTGTTATGCGCACTTAAAAAACATGGCACCACAACAAGTAACTTGTGTGCCAAGATCTTGAGTTGGCCCCACACACTTGTTGGCCATCGCTTCTCGGCCTTTTGGCTAAGATCAAGTGTAGTATCTGTTCTTATCAGTTTAATATCTGATATGTCCTCTATATGGGGATTAAATATTAAATGCATTTTTGAGCATTGGGAGGTGAAAACTGGGGCTTGCTCTCTTCACTCCTTGCATTGACCTGGCATTGCAGTGCCACCAGGAACGGTGCACCATTCTCTTTTTTCTGTGAAAACCAAAGCAAGGCTGGAACTAGAAGGACGTTAACGTGTGCCTGTGCCCGTGCCCGTGCGTCAACGTAATTGCAAGCCCATGTTTCTTGTAAGGAAGCAGCAGTGTAAAAGCTTACAGCACCTGGTATTCCCAGGCGGTCTCCCATCCAAGTACTAACCAGGCCCGACCCTGCTTAGCTTCCGAGATCAGACGAGATCGGGCGTGCTCAGGGTGGTATGGCCGTAAGCCGACGGGCTGGGGACACAGACTCCTTTTATAGACTAGGCAAGGCCCCCTGCTCGTGGAGGAGCTCAAAAGTCAGCCTTTCGAACACACTGCACTTGAGCCTTTATCTCCACTACCTGCTACACTATATTCCAGTATTAGGAAGCTACATCGAGATGGGTAAGCTGCTGCCCATCTCCAAGCTTCTCACGTGCTTGCAGAGCGACATCCAAGGCTGAAACTAGAAGGACGTTAACGTGTGCCTGTGCGTCAACGTAATTGCAAGCCCATGTTTCTTGTAAGGAAGCAGCAGTGTAAAAGCTTACAGCACCTGGTATTCCCAGGCGGTCTCCCATCCAAGTACTAAACAGGCCCGACCCTGCTTAGCTTCCGAGATCAGACGAGATCGAGCGTGCTCAGGGTGGTATGGCCGTAAGCCCA
This sequence comes from Solea solea, assembly GCF_958295425.1. NCBI lineage: Eukaryota > Metazoa > Chordata > Actinopteri > Pleuronectiformes > Soleidae > Solea > Solea solea. The sequence continues at coordinate 2,721,232 of NC_081149.1, read as the reverse complement.
GGGGCCGGGGACACAGACTCCTTTTATAGACTAGGCAAGGCCCCCTGCTCGTGGAGGAGCTCAAAAGTTAGCCTTTCGAACACACTAAACTTGAGCCTTTATCTCCACTACCTGCTACACTCTATTCCAGTATTAGGAAGCTACACCGAGATGGGTAAGCTGCTCCCCATCTCCAAGCTTCTCACATGCTTGCAGAGCGACATCCAAGGCTGAAACTAGAAGGACATTAACGTGTGCCCGTGCGTCAACGTAATTGCAAGCCCATGTTTCTTGTAAGGAAGCAGCAGTGTAAAAGCTTACAGCACCTGGTATTCCCAGGCGGTCTCCCATCCAAGTACTAACCAGGCCCGACCCTGCTTAGCTTCCGAGATCAGGCGAGATCGGGCGTGCTCAGGGTGGTATGGCCGTAAGCCGGCGGGCTGGGGACACAGACTCCTTTTATAGACTAGGCAAGGCCCCCTGCTCGTGGAGGAGCTCAAAGGTCAGCCTTTCGAACGTTCAAGAGTTTAAGTTGTTTTTGGTGGGCTTTGCTGTATGGCCGCGCCCTTTGAGTGTGTCAAATGTCAAGCAGCTGTCCGTCAAGGCTCAGAGGTGCACTTAGATCACCTTGGGGCGGAGGTGATCAGCAGCAGCCTTTGTTATGCGCACTTAAAAAACATGGCACCACAACAAGTAACTTGCGTGCCAAGATCTTGAGTTGGCCCCAGACACTTGTGGGCCATCGCTTCTCGGCCTTTTGGCTAAGATCAAGTGTAGTATCTGTTCTTATCAGTTTGATATCTGATATGTCCTCTATATGGGGATTAAATATTAAATGCATTTTTGAGCATTGGGAGGTGAAAACTGGGGCTTGCTCTCTTCACTCCTTGCATTGACCTGGCATTGCAGTGCCACCAGGAACGGTGCACCATTCTCTTTTTTCTGTGAAAACCAAAGCAAGGCTGGAACTAGAAGGACGTTAACGTGTGCCTGTGCCCGTGCCCGTGCGTCAACGTAATTGCAAGCCCATGTTTCTTGTAAGGAAGCAGCAGTGTAAAAGCTTACAGCACCTGGTATTCCCAGGCGGTGTCCCATCCAAGTACTAACCAGGCCCGACCCTGCTTAGCTTCCGAGATCAGACGAGATCGGGCGTGCTCAGGGTGGTATGGCCGTAAGCCGACGGGCTGGGGACACAGACTCCTTTTATAGACTAGGCAAGGCCCCCTGCTCGTGGAGGAGCTCAAAAGTCAGCCTTTCGAACACACTGCACTTGAGCCTTTATCTCCACTACCTGCTACACTCTATTCCAGTATTAGGAAGCTACACCGAGATGGGTAAGCTGCTCCCCATCTCCAAGCTTCTCACGTGCTTGCAGAGCGACATCCAAGGCTGAAACTAGAAGGACGTTAACGTGTGCCCGTGCGTCAACGTAATTGCAAGCCCATGTTTCTTGTAAGGAAGCAACAGTGTAAAAGCTTACAGCACCTGGTATTGCCAGGCGGTCTCCCATCCAAGTACTAACCAGGCCCGACCCTGCTTAGCTTCCGAGATCAGACGAGATCGGGCGTGCTCAGGGTGGTATGGCCGTAAGCCGACGGGCTGGGGACACAGACTCCTTTTATAGACTAGGCAAGGCCCCCTGCTCGTGGAGGAGCTCAAAAGTCAGCCTTTCGAACACACTGCACTTGAGCCTTTATCTCCACTACCTGCTACACTCTATTCCAGTATTAGGAAGCTACACCGAGATGGGTAAGCTGCTCCCCATCTCCAAGCTTCTCACATGCTTGCAGAGCGACATCCAAGGCTGAAACTAGAAGGACGTTAACGTGTGCCTGTGCGTCACCGTAATTGCAAGCCCATGTTTCTTGTAAGGAAGCAGCAGTGTAAAAGCTTACAGCACCTGGTATTCCCAGGCGGTCTCCCATCCAAGTACTAACCAGGCCCGACCCTGCTTAGCTTCCGAGATCAGACGAGATCGGGCGTGCTCAGGGTGGTATGGCCGTAAGCCGATGGGCTGGGGACACAGACTCCTTTTATAGACTAGGCAAGGCCCCCTGCTCGTGGAGGAGCTCAAAAGTCAGCCTTTCGAACACACTGCACTTGAGCCTTTATCTCCACTACCTGCTACACTATATTCCAGTATTAGGAAGCTACACCGAGATGGTTAAGCTGCTGCCCATCTCCAAGCTTCTCACGTGCTTGCAGAGCGACATCCAAGGCTGAAACTAGAAGGAGGTTAACGTGTGCCCGTGCGTCAACGTAATTGCAAGCCCATGTTTCTTGTAAGGAAGCAGCAGTGTAAAAGCTTACAGCACCTGGTATTCCCAGGCGGTCTCCCATCCAAGTACTAACCAGGCCCGACCCTGCTTAGCTTCCGAGATCAGACGAGATCGAGCGTGCTCAGGGTGGTATGGCCGTAAGCCGACGGGCTGGGGACACAGACTCCTTTTATAGACTAGGCAAGGCCCCCTGCTCGTGGAGGAGCTCAAAGGTCAGCCTTTCGAACGTTCAAGAGTTTAAGTTGTTTTTGGTGGGCTTTGCTGTATGGCCGCGCCCTTTGAGTGTGTCAAATGTCAAGCAGCTGTCCGTCAAGGCTCAGAGTGCACTTAGATCACCTTGGGGCGGAGGTGATCAGCAGCAGCCTTTGTTATGCGCACTTAAAAAACATGGCACCACAACAAGTAACTTGTGTGCCAAGATCTTGAGTTGGCCCCACACACTTGTTGGCCATCGCTTCTCGGCCTTTTGGCTAAGATCAAGTGTAGTATCTGTTCTTATCAGTTTAATATCTGATATGTCCTCTATATGGGGATTAAATATTAAATGCATTTTTGAGCATTGGGAGGTGAAAACTGGGGCTTGCTCTCTTCACTCCTTGCATTGACCTGGCATTGCAGTGCCACCAGGAACGGTGCACCATTCTCTTTTTTCTGTGAAAACCAAAGCAAGGCTGGAACTAGAAGGACGTTAACGTGTGCCTGTGCCCGTGCCCGTGCGTCAACGTAATTGCAAGCCCATGTTTCTTGTAAGGAAGCAGCAGTGTAAAAGCTTACAGCACCTGGTATTCCCAGGCGGTCTCCCATCCAAGTACTAACCAGGCCCGACCCTGCTTAGCTTCCGAGATCAGACGAGATCGGGCGTGCTCAGGGTGGTATGGCCGTAAGCCGACGGGCTGGGGACACAGACTCCTTTTATAGACTAGGCAAGGCCCCCTGCTCGTGGAGGAGCTCAAAAGTCAGCCTTTCGAACACACTGCACTTGAGCCTTTATCTCCACTACCTGCTACACTATATTCCAGTATTAGGAAGCTACATCGAGATGGGTAAGCTGCTGCCCATCTCCAAGCTTCTCACGTGCTTGCAGAGCGACATCCAAGGCTGAAACTAGAAGGACGTTAACGTGTGCCCGTGCGTCAACGTAATTGCAAGCCCATGTTTCTTGTAAGGAAGCAGCAGTGTAAAAGCTTACAGCACCTGGTATTCCCAGGCGGTCTCCCATCCAAGTACTAAACAGGCCCGACCCTGCTTAGCTTCCGAGATCAGACGAGATCGAGCGTGCTCAGGGTGGTATGGCCGTAAGCCCAGGGGCCGGGGACACAGACTCCTTTTATAGACTAGGCAAGGCCCCCTGCTCGTGGAGGAGCTCAAAAGTTAGCCTTTCGAACACACTAAACTTGAGCCTTTATCTCCACTACCTGCTACACTCTATTCCAGTATTAGGAAGCTACACCGAGATGGGTAAGCTGCTCCCCATCTCCAAGCTTCTCACATGCTTGCAGAGCGACATCCAAGGCTGAAACTAGAAGGACATTAACGTGTGCCCGTGCGTCAACGTAATTGCAAGCCCATGTTTCTTGTAAGGAAGCAGCAGTGTAAAAGCTTACAGCACCTGGTATTCCCAGGCGGTCTCCCATCCAAGTACTAACCAGGCCCGACCCTGCTTAGCTTCCGAGATCAGGCGAGATCGGGCGTGCTCAGGGTGGTATGGCCGTAAGCCGGCGGGCTGGGGACACAGACTCCTTTTATAGACTAGGCAAGGCCCCCTGCTCGTGGAGGAGCTCAAAGGTCAGCCTTTCGAACGTTCAAGAGTTTAAGTTGTTTTTGGTGGGCTTTGCTGTATGGCCGCGCCCTTTGAGTGTGTCAAATGTCAAGCAGCTGTCCGTCAAGGCTCAGAGGTGCACTTAGATCACCTTGGGGCGGAGGTGATCAGCAGCAGCCTTTGTTATGCGCACTTAAAAAACATGGCACCACAACAAGTAACTTGCGTGCCAAGATCTTGAGTTGGCCCCAGACACTTGTGGGCCATCGCTTCTCGGCCTTTTGGCTAAGATCAAGTGTAGTATCTGTTCTTATCAGTTTGATATCTGATATGTCCTCTATATGGGGATTAAATATTAAATGCATTTTTGAGCATTGGGAGGTGAAAACTGGGGCTTGCTCTCTTCACTCCTTGCATTGACCTGGCATTGCAGTGCCACCAGGAACGGTGCACCATTCTCTTTTTTCTGTGAAAACCAAAGCAAGGCTGGAACTAGAAGGACGTTAACGTGTGCCTGTGCCCGTGCCCGTGCGTCAACGTAATTGCAAGCCCATGTTTCTTGTAAGGAAGCAGCAGTGTAAAAGCTTACAGCACCTGGTATTCCCAGGCGGTGTCCCATCCAAGTACTAACCAGGCCCGACCCTGCTTAGCTTCCGAGATCAGACGAGATCGGGCGTGCTCAGGGTGGTATGGCCGTAAGCCGACGGGCTGGGGACACAGACTCCTTTTATAGACTAGGCAAGGCCCCCTGCTCGTGGAGGAGCTCAAAAGTCAGCCTTTCGAACACACTGCACTTGAGCCTTTATCTCCACTACCTGCTACACTCTATTCCAGTATTAGGAAGCTACACCGAGATGGGTAAGCTGCTCCCCATCTCCAAGCTTCTCACGTGCTTGCAGAGCGACATCCAAGGCTGAAACTAGAAGGACGTTAACGTGTGCCCGTGCGTCAACGTAATTGCAAGCCCATGTTTCTTGTAAGGAAGCAACAGTGTAAAAGCTTACAGCACCTGGTATTCCCAGGCGGTCTCCCATCCAAGTACTAACCAGGCCCGACCCTGCTTAGCTTCCGAGATCAGACGAGATCGGGCGTGCTCAGGGTGGTATGGCCGTAAGCCGACGGGCTGGGGACACAGACTCCTTTTATAGACTAGGCAAGGCCCCCTGCTCGTGGAGGAGCTCAAAAGTCAGCCTTTCGAACACACTGCACTTGAGCCTTTATCTCCACTACCTGCTACACTCTATTCCAGTATTAGGAAGCTACACCGAGATGGGTAAGCTGCTCCCCATCTCCAAGCTTCTCACATGCTTGCAGAGCGACATCCAAGGCTGAAACTAGAAGGACGTTAACGTGTGCCTGTGCGTCACCGTAATTGCAAGCCCATGTTTCTTGTAAGGAAGCAGCAGTGTAAAAGCTTACAGCACCTGGTATTCCCAGGCGGTCTCCCATCCAAGTACTAACCAGGCCCGACCCTGCTTAGCTTCCGAGATCAGACGAGATCGGGCGTGCTCAGGGTGGTATGGCCGTAAGCCGATGGGCTGGGGACACAGACTCCTTTTATAGACTAGGCAAGGCCCCCTGCTCGTGGAGGAGCTCAAAAGTCAGCCTTTCGAACACACTGCACTTGAGCCTTTATCTCCACTACCTGCTACACTATATTCCAGTATTAGGAAGCTACACCGAGATGGTTAAGCTGCTGCCCATCTCCAAGCTTCTCACGTGCTTGCAGAGCGACATCCAAGGCTGAAACTAGAAGGAGGTTAACGTGTGCCCGTGCGTCAACGTAATTGCAAGCCCATGTTTCTTGTAAGGAAGCAGCAGTGTAAAAGCTTACAGCACCTGGTATTCCCAGGCGGTCTCCCATCCAAGTACTAACCAGGCCCGACCCTGCTTAGCTTCCGAGATCAGACGAGATCGAGCGTGCTCAGGGTGGTATGGCCGTAAGCCGACGGGCTGGGGACACAGACTCCTTTTATAGACTAGGCAAGGCCCCCTGCTCGTGGAGGAGCTCAAAGGTCAGCCTTTCGAACGTTCAAGAGTTTAAGTTGTTTTTGGTGGGCTTTGCTGTATGGCCGCGCCCTTTGAGTGTGTCAAATGTCAAGCAGCTGTCCGTCAAGGCTCAGAGTGCACTTAGATCACCTTGGGGCGGAGGTGATCAGCAGCAGCCTTTGTTATGCGCACTTAAAAAACATGGCACCACAACAAGTAACTTGTGTGCCAAGATCTTGAGTTGGCCCCACACACTTGTTGGCCATCGCTTCTCGGCCTTTTGGCTAAGATCAAGTGTAGTATCTGTTCTTATCAGTTTAATATCTGATATGTCCTCTATATGGGGATTAAATATTAAATGCATTTTTGAGCATTGGGAGGTGAAAACTGGGGCTTGCTCTCTTCACTCCTTGCATTGACCTGGCATTGCAGTGCCACCAGGAACGGTGCACCATTCTCTTTTTTCTGTGAAAACCAAAGCAAGGCTGGAACTAGAAGGACGTTAACGTGTGCCTGTGCCCGTGCCCGTGCGTCAACGTAATTGCAAGCCCATGTTTCTTGTAAGGAAGCAGCAGTGTAAAAGCTTACAGCACCTGGTATTCCCAGGCGGTCTCCCATCCAAGTACTAACCAGGCCCGACCCTGCTTAGCTTCCGAGATCAGACGAGATCGGGCGTGCTCAGGGTGGTATGGCCGTAAGCCGACGGGCTGGGGACACAGACTCCTTTTATAGACTAGGCAAGGCCCCCTGCTCGTGGAGGAGCTCAAAAGTCAGCCTTTCGAACACACTGCACTTGAGCCTTTATCTCCACTACCTGCTACACTATATTCCAGTATTAGGAAGCTACATCGAGATGGGTAAGCTGCTGCCCATCTCCAAGCTTCTCACGTGCTTGCAGAGCGACATCCAAGGCTGAAACTAGAAGGACGTTAACGTGTGCCCGTGCGTCAACGTAATTGCAAGCCCATGTTTCTTGTAAGGAAGCAGCAGTGTAAAAGCTTACAGCACCTGGTATTCCCAGGCGGTCTCCCATCCAAGTACTAAACAGGCCCGACCCTGCTTAGCTTCCGAGATCAGACGAGATCGAGCGTGCTCAGGGTGGTATGGCCGTAAGCCCAGGGGCCGGGGACACAGACTCCTTTTATAGACTAGGCAAGGCCCCCTGCTCGTGGAGGAGCTCAAAAGTTAGCCTTTCGAACACACTAAACTTGAGCCTTTATCTCCACTACCTGCTACACTCTATTCCAGTATTAGGAAGCTACACCGAGATGGGTAAGCTGCTCCCCATCTCCAAGCTTCTCACATGCTTGCAGAGCGACATCCAAGGCTGAAACTAGAAGGACATTAACGTGTGCCCGTGCGTCAACGTAATTGCAAGCCCATGTTTCTTGTAAGGAAGCAGCAGTGTAAAAGCTTACAGCACCTGGTATTCCCAGGCGGTCTCCCATCCAAGTACTAACCAGGCCCGACCCTGCTTAGCTTCCGAGATCAGGCGAGATCGGGCGTGCTCAGGGTGGTATGGCCGTAAGCCGGCGGGCTGGGGACACAGACTCCTTTTATAGACTAGGCAAGGCCCCCTGCTCGTGGAGGAGCTCAAAGGTCAGCCTTTCGAACGTTCAAGAGTTTAAGTTGTTTTTGGTGGGCTTTGCTGTATGGCCGCGCCCTTTGAGTGTGTCAAATGTCAAGCAGCTGTCCGTCAAGGCTCAGAGGTGCACTTAGATCACCTTGGGGCGGAGGTGATCAGCAGCAGCCTTTGTTATGCGCACTTAAAAAACATGGCACCACAACAAGTAACTTGCGTGCCAAGATCTTGAGTTGGCCCCAGACACTTGTGGGCCATCGCTTCTCGGCCTTTTGGCTAAGATCAAGTGTAGTATCTGTTCTTATCAGTTTGATATCTGATATGTCCTCTATATGGGGATTAAATATTAAATGCATTTTTGAGCATTGGGAGGTGAAAACTGGGGCTTGCTCTCTTCACTCCTTGCATTGACCTGGCATTGCAGTGCCACCAGGAACGGTGCACCATTCTCTTTTTTCTGTGAAAACCAAAGCAAGGCTGGAACTAGAAGGACGTTAACGTGTGCCTGTGCCCGTGCCCGTGCGTCAACGTAATTGCAAGCCCATGTTTCTTGTAAGGAAGCAGCAGTGTAAAAGCTTACAGCACCTGGTATTCCCAGGCGGTGTCCCATCCAAGTACTAACCAGGCCCGACCCTGCTTAGCTTCCGAGATCAGACGAGATCGGGCGTGCTCAGGGTGGTATGGCCGTAAGCCGACGGGCTGGGGACACAGACTCCTTTTATAGACTAGGCAAGGCCCCCTGCTCGTGGAGGAGCTCAAAAGTCAGCCTTTCGAACACACTGCACTTGAGCCTTTATCTCCACTACCTGCTACACTCTATTCCAGTATTAGGAAGCTACACCGAGATGGGTAAGCTGCTCCCCATCTCCAAGCTTCTCACGTGCTTGCAGAGCGACATCCAAGGCTGAAACTAGAAGGACGTTAACGTGTGCCCGTGCGTCAACGTAATTGCAAGCCCATGTTTCTTGTAAGGAAGCAACAGTGTAAAAGCTTACAGCACCTGGTATTCCCAGGCGGTCTCCCATCCAAGTACTAACCAGGCCCGACCCTGCTTAGCTTCCGAGATCAGACGAGATCGGGCGTGCTCAGGGTGGTATGGCCGTAAGCCGACGGGCTGGGGACACAGACTCCTTTTATAGACTAGGCAAGGCCCCCTGCTCGTGGAGGAGCTCAAAAGTCAGCCTTTCGAACACACTGCACTTGAGCCTTTATCTCCACTACCTGCTACACTCTATTCCAGTATTAGGAAGCTACACCGAGATGGGTAAGCTGCTCCCCATCTCCAAGCTTCTCACATGCTTGCAGAGCGACATCCAAGGCTGAAACTAGAAGGACGTTAACGTGTGCCTGTGCGTCACCGTAATTGCAAGCCCATGTTTCTTGTAAGGAAGCAGCAGTGTAAAAGCTTACAGCACCTGGTATTCCCAGGCGGTCTCCCATCCAAGTACTAACCAGGCCCGACCCTGCTTAGCTTCCGAGATCAGACGAGATCGGGCGTGCTCAGGGTGGTATGGCCGTAAGCCGATGGGCTGGGGACACAGACTCCTTTTATAGACTAGGCAAGGCCCCCTGCTCGTGGAGGAGCTCAAAAGTCAGCCTTTCGAACACACTGCACTTGAGCCTTTATCTCCACTACCTGCTACACTATATTCCAGTATTAGGAAGCTACACCGAGATGGTTAAGCTGCTGCCCATCTCCAAGCTTCTCACGTGCTTGCAGAGCGACATCCAAGGCTGAAACTAGAAGGAGGTTAACGTGTGCCCGTGCGTCAACGTAATTGCAAGCCCATGTTTCTTGTAAGGAAGCAGCAGTGTAAAAGCTTACAGCACCTGGTATTCCCAGGCGGTCTCCCATCCAAGTACTAACCAGGCCCGACCCTGCTTAGCTTCCGAGATCAGACGAGATCGAGCGTGCTCAGGGTGGTATGGCCGTAAGCCGACGGGCTGGGGACACAGACTCCTTTTATAGACTAGGCAAGGCCCCCTGCTCGTGGAGGAGCTCAAAGGTCAGCCTTTCGAACGTTCAAGAGTTTAAGTTGTTTTTGGTGGGCTTTGCTGTATGGCCGCGCCCTTTGAGTGTGTCAAATGTCAAGCAGCTGTCCGTCAAGGCTCAGAGTGCACTTAGATCACCTTGGGGCGGAGGTGATCAGCAGCAGCCTTTGTTATGCGCACTTAAAAAACATGGCACCACAACAAGTAACTTGTGTGCCAAGATCTTGAGTTGGCCCCAGACACTTGTGGGCCATCGCTTCTCGGCCTTTTGGCTAAGATCAAGTGTAGTATCTGTTCTTATCAGTTTAATATCTGATATGTCCACTATATGGGGATTAAATATTAAATGCATTTTTGAGCATTGGGAGGTGAAAACTGGGGCTTGCTCTCTTCACTCCTTGCATTGACCTGGCATTGCAGTGCCACCAGGAACGGTGCACCATTCTCTTTTTTCTGTGAAAACCAAAGCAAGGCTGGAACTAGAAGGACGTTAACGTGTGCCTGTGCCCGTGCCCGTGCCCGTGCGTCAACGTAATTGCAAGCCCATGTTTCTTTTAAGGAAGCAGCAGTGTAAAAGCTTACAGCACCTGGTTTTCCCAGGCTGTCTTTCATCCAAGTACTAACCAGCCCCGACCCTGCTTAGCTTCCGAGATCAGACGAGATCGGGCGTGCTCAGGGAGGTATGGCCGTAAGCCTACGGGCTGGGGACACAGACTCCTTTTATAGACTAGGCAAGGCCCCCTGCTCGTGGAGGAGCTCAAAAGTCAGCCTTTCGAACGTTCAAGAGTTTAAGTTGTTTTTGGTGGGCTTTGCTGTATGGCCGCGCCCTTTGAGTGTGTCAAATGTCAAGCAGCTGTCCGTCAAGGCTCAGAGGTGCACTTAGATCACCTTGGGGCGGAGGTGATCAGCAGCAGCCTTTGTTATGCGCACTTAAAAAACATGGCACCACAACAAGTAACTTGTGTGCCAAGATCTTGAGTTGGCCCAAGACACTTGTGGGCCATCCCTTCTCGGCCTTTTGGCTAAGATCAAGTGTAGTATCTGTTCTTATCAGTTTAATATCTGATATGTCCTCTATATGGGGATTAAATATTAAATGCATTTTTGAGCATTGGGAAGTGAAAACTGGGGCTTGCTCTCTTCACTCCTTGCATTGACCTGGCATTGCAGTGCCACCAGGAACGGTGCACCATTCTCTTTTTTCTGTGAAAACCAAAGCAAGGCTGGAACTAGAAGGACGTTAACGTGTGCCTGTGCCCGTGCCCGTGCGTCAACGTAATTGCAAGCCCATGTTTCTTGTAAGGAAGCAGCAGTATAAAAGCTTACAGCACCTGGTATTCCCAGGCGGTCTCCCATCCAAGTACTAACCAGGCCCGACCCTGCTTAGCTTCCGAGATCAGACGAGATCGGGCGTGCTCAGGGTGGTATGGCCGTAAGCCGACGGGCTGGGGACACAGACTCCTTTTATAGACTAGGCAAGGCCCCCTGCTCGTGGAGGAGCTGAAAGGTCAGCCTTTCGAACGTTCAAGAGTTTAAGTTGTTTTTGGTGGGCTTTGCTGTATGGCCGCGCCCTTTGAGTGTGTCAAATGTCAAGCAGCTGTCCGTCAAGGCTCAGAGGTGCACTTAGATCACCTTGGGGCGGAGGTGATCAGCAGCAGCCTTTGTTATGCGCACTTAAAAAACATGGCACCACAACAAGTAACTTGTGTGCCAAGATCTTGAGTTGGCCCCAGACAATTGTGGGCCATCGCTTCTCGGCCTTTTGGCTAAGATCAAGTGTAGTATCTGTTCTTATCAGTTTAATATCTGATATGTCCTCTATATGGGGATTAAATATTAAATGCATTTTTGAGCATTGGGAGGTGAAAACTGGGGCTTGCTCTCTTCACTCCTTGCATTGACCTGGCATTGCAGTGCCACCAGGAACGGTGCACCATACTCTTTTTTCTGTGAAAACCAAAGCAAGGCTGGAACTAGAAGGACGTTAACGTGTGCCTGTGCCCGTGCCCGTGCGTCAACGTAATTGCAAGCCCATGTTTCTTGTAAGGAAGCAGCAGTGTAAAAGCTTACAGCACCTGGTATTCCCAGGCGGTCTCCCATCCAAGTACTAACCAGGCCCGACCCTGCTTAGCTTCCGAGATCAGACGAGATCGGGCGTGCTCAGGGTGGTATGGCCGTAAGCCGGCGGGCTGGGGACACAGACTCCTTTTATAGACTAGGCAAGGCCCCCTGCTCGTGGAGGAGCTCAAAGGTCAGCCTTTCGAACATTCAAGAGTTTAAGTTGTTTTTGGTGGGCTTTGCTGTATGGCCGCGCCCTTTGAGTGTGTCAAATGTCAAGCAGCTGTCCGTCAAGGCTCAGAGGTGCACTTAGATCACCTTGGGGCGGAGGTGATCAGCAGCAGCCTTTGTTATGCGCACTTAAAAAACATGGCACCACAACAAGTAACTTGTGTGCCAAGATCTTGAGTTGGCCCCAGACACTTGTGGGCCATCGCTTCTCTGCCTTTTGGCTAAGATCAAGTGTAGTATCTGTTCTTATCAGTTTAATATCTGATATGTCCTCTATATGGGGATTAAATATTAAATGCATTTTTGAGCATTGGGAGGTGAAAACTGGGGCTTGCTCTCTTCACTCCTTGCATTGACCTGGCATTGCAGTGCCACCAGGAACGGTGCACCATTCTCTTTTTTCTGTGAAAACCAAAGCAAGGCTGGAACTAGAAGGACGTTAACGTGTGCCTGTGCCCGTGCCCGTGCGTCAACGTAATTGCAAGCCCATGTTTCTTGTAAGGAAGCAGCAGTGTAAAAGCTTACAGCACCTGGTATTCCCAGGCGGTCTCCCGTCCAAGTACTAACCAGGCCCGACCCTGCTTAGCTTCCGAGATCAGACGAGATCGGGCGTGCTCAGGGTGGTATGGCCGTAAGCCGACGGGCTGGGGACACAGACTCCTTTTATAGACCAAGCAAGGCCCCCTGCTCGTGGAGGAGCTCAAAGGTCAGCCTTTCGAACGTTCAAGAGTTTAAGTTGTTTTTGGTGGGCTTTGCTGTATGGCCGCGCCCTTTGAGTGTGTCAAATGTCAAGCAGCTGACCGTCAAGGCTCAGAGGTGCACTTAGATCACCCTGGGGCGGAGGTGATCAGCAGCAGCCTTTGTTATGCGCACTTAAAAAACATGGCACCACAACAAGTAACTTGTGTGCCAAGATCTTGAGTTGGCCCCAGACACTTGTGGGCCATCGCTTCTCGGCCTTTTGGCTAAGATCAAGTGTAGTATCTGTTCTTATCAGTTTAATATCTGATATGTCCTCTATATGGGGATTAAATATTAAATGCATTTTTGAGCATTGGGAGGTGAAAACTGGGGCTTGCTCTCTTCACTCCTTGCATTGACCTGGCATTGCAGTGCCACCAGGAACGGTGCACCATTCTCTTTTTTCTGTGAAAACCAAAGCAAGGCTGGAACTAGAAGGACGTTAACGTGTGCCTGTGCCCGTGCCCGTGCGTCAACGTAATTGCAAGCCCATGTTTCTTGTAAGGAAGCAGCAGTGTAAAAGCTTACAGCACCTGGTATTCCCAGGCGGTCTCCCATCCAAGTACTAAACAGGCCCGACCCTGCTTAGCTTCCGAGATCAGACGAGATCGAGCGTGCTCAGGGTGGTATGGCCGTAAGCCCAGGGGGCCGGGGACACAGACTCCTTTTATAGACTAGGCAAGGCCCCCTGCTCGTGGAGGAGCTCAAAAGTTAGCCTTTCGAACACACTAAACTTGAGCCTTTATCTCCACTACCTGCTACACTCTATTCCAGTATTAGGAAGCTACACCGAGATGGGTAAGCTGCTCCCCATCTCCAAGCTTCTCACATGCTTGCAGAGCGACATCCAAGGCTGAAACTAGAAGGACATTAACGTGTGCCCGTGCGTCAACGTAATTGCAAGCCCATGTTTCTTGTAAGGAAGCAGCAGTGTAAAAGCTTACAGCACCTGGTATTCCCAGGCGGTCTCCCATCCAAGTACTAACCAGGCCCGACCCTGCTTAGCTTCCGAGATCAGACGAGATCGGGCGTGCTCAGGGTGGTATGGCCGTAAGCCGACGGGCTGGGGACACAGACTCCTTTTATAGACTAGGCAAGGCCCCCTGCTCGTGGAGGAGCTCAAAGGTCAGCCTTTCGAACGTTCAAGAGTTTAAGTTGTTTTTGGTGGGCTTTGCTGTATGGCCGCGCCCTTTGAGTGTGTCAAATGTCAAGCAGCTGTCCGTCAAGGCTCAGAGGTGCACTTAGATCACCTTGGGGCGGAGGTGATCAGCAGCAGCCTTTGTTATGCGCACTTAAAAAACATGGCACCACAACAAGTAACTTGTGTGCCAAGATCTTGAGTTGGCCCCAGACACTTGTGGGCCATCGCTTCTCGGCCTTTTGGCTAAGATCAAGTGTAGTATCTGTTCTTATCAGTTTAATATCTGATATGTCCTCTATATGGGGATTAAATATTAAATGCATTTTTGAGCATTGGGAGGTGAAAACTGGGGCTTGCTCTCTTCACTCCTTGCATTGACCTGGCATTGCAGTGCCACCAGGAACGGTGCACCATTCTCTTTTTTCTGTGAAAACCAAAGCAAGGCTGGAACTAGAAGGACGTTAACGTGTGCCTGTGCCCGTGCCCGTGCGTCAACGTAATTGCAAGCCCATGTTTCTTGTAAGGAAGCAGCAGTGTAAAAGCTTACAGCACCTGGTATTCCCAGGCGGTCTCCCATCCAAGTACTAACCAGGCCCGACCCTGCTTAGCTTCCGAGATCAGACGAGATCGGGCGTGCTCAGGGTGGTATGGCCGTAAGCCGGGGGGCTGGGGACACAGACTCCTTTTATAGACTAGGCAAGGCCCCCTGCTCGTGGAGGAGCTCAAAGGTCAGCCTTTCGAACGTTCAAGAGTTTAAGTTGTTTTTGGTGGGCTTTGCTGTATGGCCGCGCCCTTTGAGTGTGTCAAATGTCAAGCAGCTGTCCGTCAAGGCTCAGAGGTGCACTTAGATCACCTTGGGGCGGAGGTGATCAGCAGCACCCTTTGTTATGCGCACTTAAAAAACATGGCACCACAACAAGTAACTTGTGTGCCAAGACCTTGAGTTGGCCCCAGACACTTGTGGGCCATCGCTTCTCGGCCTTTTGGCTAAGATCAAGTGTAGTATCTGTTCTTATCAGTTTAATATCTGATATGTCCTCTATATGGGGATTAAATATTAAATGCATTTTTGAGCATTGGGAGGTGAAAACTGGGGCTTGCTCTCTTCACTCCTTGCATTGACCTGGCATTGCAGTGCCACCAGGAACGGTGCACCATTCTCTTTTTTCTGTGAAAACCAAAGCAAGGCTGGAACTAGAAGGACGTTAACGTGTGCCTGTGCCCGTGCCCGTGCGTCAACGTAATTGCAAGCCCATGTTTCTTGTAAGGAAGCAGCAGTGTAAAAGCTTACAGCACCTGGTATTCCCAGGCGGTCTCCCATCCAAGTACTAACCAGGCCCGACCCTGCTTAGCTTCCGAGATCAGACGAGATCGGGCGTGCTCAGGGTGGTATGGCCGTAAGCCGACGGGCTGGGGACACAGACTCCTTTTATAGACCAAGCAAGGCCCCCTGCTCGTGGAGGAGCTCAAAGGTCAGCCTTTCGAACGTTCAAGAGTTTAAGTTGTTTTTGGTGGGCTTTGCTGTATGGCCGCGCCCTTTGAGTGTGTCAAATGTCAAGCAGCTGACCGTCAAGGCTCAGAGGTGCACTTAGATCACCCTGGGGCGGAGGTGATCAGCAGCAGCCTTTGTTATGCGCACTTAAAAAACATGGCACCACAACAAGTAACTTGTGTGCCAAGATCTTGAGTTGGCCCCAGACACTTGTGGGCCATCGCTTCTCGGCCTTTTGGCTAAGATCAAGTGTAGTATCTGTTCTTATCAGTTTAATATCTGATATGTCCTCTATATGGGGATTAAATATTAAATGCATTTTTGAGCATTGGGAGGTGAAAACTGGGGCTTGCTCTCTTCACTCCTTGCATTGACCTGGCATTGCAGTGCCACCAGGAACGGTGCACCATTCTCTTTTTTCTGTGAAAACCAAAGCAAGGCTGGAACTAGAAGGACGTTAACGTGTGCCTGTGCCCGTGCCCGTGCGTCAACGTAATTGCAAGCCCATGTTTCTTGTAAGGAAGCAGCAGTGTAAAAGCTTACAGCACCTGGTATTCCCAGGCGGTCTCCCATCCAAGTACTAACCAGGCCCGACCCTGCTTAGCTTCCGAGATCAGACGAGATCGGGCGTGCTCAGGGTGGTATGGCCGTAAGCCGACGGGCTGGGGACACAGACTCCTTTTATAGACTAGGCAAGGCCCCCTGCTCGTGGAGGAGCTCAAAAGTCAGCCTTTCGAACACACTGCACTTGAGCCTTTATCTCCACTACCTGCTACACTATATTCCAGTATTAGGAAGCTACATCGCGATGGGTAAGCTGCTGCCCATCTCCAAGCTTCTCACGTGCTTGCAGAGCGACATCCAAGGCTGAAACTAGAAGGACGTTAACGTGTGCCCGTGCGTCAACGTAATTGCAAGCCCATGTTTCTTGTAAGGAAGCAGCAGTGTAAAAGCTTACAGCACCTGGTATTCCCAGGCGGTCTCCCATCCAAGTACTAAACAGGCCCGACCCTGCTTAGCGTCCGAGATCAGACGAGATCGAGCGTGCTCAGGGTGGTATGGCCGTAAGCCCAGGGGCCGGGGACACAGACTCCTTTTATAGACTAGGCAAGGCCCCCTGCTCGTGGAGGAGCTCAAAAGTTAGCCTTTCGAACACACTAAACTTGAGCCTTTATCTCCACTACCTGGTACACTCTATTCCAGTATTAGGAAGCTACACCGAGATGGGTAAGCTGCTCCCCATCTCCAAGCTTCTCACATGCTTGCAGAGCGACATCCAAGGCTGAAACTAGAAGGACATTAACGTGTGCCCGTGCGTCAACGTAATTGCAAGCCCATGTTTCTTGTAAGGAAGCAGCAGTGTAAAAGCTTACAGCACCTGGTATTCCCAGGCGGTCTCCCATCCAAGTACTAACCAGGCCCGACCCTGCTTAGCTTCCGAGATCAGACGAGATCGGGCGTGCTCAGGGTGGTATGGCCGTAAGCCGGCGGGCTGGGGACACAGACTCCTTTTATAGACTAGGCAAGGCCCCCTGCTCGTGGAGGAGCTCAAAGGTCAGCCTTTCGAACGTTCAAGAGTTTAAGTTGTTTTTGGTGGGCTTTGCTGTATGGCCGCGCCCTTTGAGTGTGTCAAATGTCAAGCAGCTGTCCGTCAAGGCTCAGAGGTGCACTTAGATCACCTTGGGGCGGAGGTGATCAGCAGCAGCCTTTGTTATGCGCACTTAAAAAACATGGCACCACAACAAGTAACTTGTGTGCCAAGATCTTGAGTTGGCCCCAGACACTTGTGGGCCATCGCTTCTCGGCCTTTTGGCTAAGATCAAGTGTAGTATCTGTTCTTATCAGTTTAATATCTGATATGTCCTCTATATGGGGATTAAATATTAAATGCATTTTTGAGCATTGGGAGGTGAAAACTGGGGCTTGCTCTCTTCACTCCTTGCATTGACCTGGCATTGCAGTGCCACCAGGAACGGTGCACCATTCTCTTTTTTCTGTGAAAACCAAAGCAAGGCTGGAACTAGAAGGACGTTAACGTGTGCCTGTGCCCGTGCCCGTGCGTCAACGTAATTGCAAGCCCATGTTTCTTGTAAGGAAGCAGCAGTGTAAAAGCTTACAGCACCTGGTATTCCCAGGCGGTCTCCCATCCAAGTACTAAACAGGCCCGACCCTGCTTAGCTTCCGAGATCAGACGAGATCGAGCGTGCTCAGGGTGGTATGGCCGTAAGCCCAGGGGGCCGGGGACACAGACTCCTTTTATAGACTAGGCAAGGCCCCCTGCTCGTGGAGGAGCTCAAAAGTTAGCCTTTCGAACACACTAAACTTGAGCCTTTATCTCCACTACCTGCTACACTCTATTCCAGTATTAGGAAGCTACACCGAGATGGGTAAGCTGCTCCCCATCTCCAAGCTTCTCACATGCTTGCAGAGCGACATCCAAGGCTGAAACTAGAAGGACATTAACGTGTGCCCGTGCGTCAATGTAATTGCAAGCCCATGTTTCTTGTAAGGAAGCAGCAGTGTAAAAGCTTACAGCACCTGGTATTCCCAGGCGGTCTCCCATCCAAGTACTAACCAGGCCCGACCCTGCTTAGCTTCCGAGATCAGACGAGATCGGGCGTGCTCAGGGTGGTATGGCCGTAAGCCGACGGGCTGGGGACACAGACTCCTTTTATAGACTAGGCAAGGCCCCCTGCTCGTGGAGGAGCTCAAAGGTCAGCCTTTCGAACGTTCAAGAGTTTAAGTTGTTTTTGGTGGGCTTTGCTGTATGGCCGCGCCCTTTGAGTGTGTCAAATGTCAAGCAGCTGTCCGTCAAGGCTCAGAGGGGCACTTAGATCACCTTGGGGCGGAGGTGATCAGCAGCAGCCTTTGTTATGCGCACTTAAAAAACATGGCACCACAACAAGTAACTTGTGTGCCAAGATCTTGAGTTGGCCCCAGACACTTGTGGGCCATCGCTTCTCGGCCTTTTGGCTAAGATCAAGTGTAGTATCTGTTCTTATCAGTTTAATATCTGATATGTCCTCTATATGGGGATTAAATATTAAATGCATTTTTGAGCATTGGGAGGTGAAAACTGGGGCTTGCTCTCTTCACTCCTTGCATTGACCTGGCATTGCAGTGCCACCAGGAACGGTGCACCATTCTCTTTTTTCTGTGAAAACCAAAGCAAGGCTGGAACTAGAAGGACGTTAACGTGTGCCTGTGCCCGTGCCCGTGCCCGTGCGTCAACGTAATTGCAAGCCCATGTTTCTTGTAAGGAAGCAGCAGTGTAAAAGCTTACAGCACCTGGTATTCCCAGGCGGTCTCCCATCCAAGTACTAACCAGGCCCGACCCTGCTTAGCTTCCGAGATCAGACGAGATCGGGCGTGCTCAGGGTGGTATGGCCGTAAGCCGGTGGGCTGGGGACACAGACTCCTTTTATAGACTAGGCAAGGCCCCCTGCTCGTGGAGGAGCTCAAAGGTCAGCCTTTCGAACGTTCAAGAGTTTAAGTTGTTTTTGGTGGGCTTTGCTGTATGGCCGCGCCCTTTGAGTGTGTCAAATGTCAAGCAGCTGTCCGTCAAGGCTCAGAGGTGCACTTAGATCACCTTGGGGCGGAGGTGATCAGCAGCAGCCTTTGTTATGCGCACTTAAAAAACATGGCACCACAACAAGTAACTTGTGTGCCAAGATCTTGAGTTGGCCCCAGACACTTGTGGGCCATCGCTTCTCGGCCTTTTGGCTAAGATCAAGTGTAGTATCTGTTCTTATCAGTTTAATATCTGATATGTCCTCTATATGGGGATTAAATATTAAATGCATTTTTGAGCATTGGGAGGTGAAAACTGGGGCTTGCTCTCTTCACTCCTTGCATTGACCTGGCATTGCAGTGCCACCAGGAACGGTGCACCATTCTCTTTTTTCTGTGAATACCAAAGCAAGGCTGGAACTAGAAGGACGTTAACGTGTGCCTGTGCCCGTGCCCGTGCGTCAACGTAATTGCAAGCCCATGTTTCTTGTAAGGAAGCAGCAGTGTAAAAGCTTACAGCACCTGGTATTCCCAGGCGGTCTCCCATCCAAGTACTAACCAGGCCCGACCCTGCTTAGCTTCCGAGATCAGACGAGATCGGGCGTGCTCAGGGTGGTATGGCCGTAAGCCGACGGGCTGGGGACACAGACTCCTTTTATAGACTAGGCAAGGCCCCCTGCTCGTGGAGGAGCTCAAAGGTCAGCCTTTCGAACGTTCAAGAGTTTAAGTTGTTTTTGGTGGGCTTTGCTGTATGGCCGCGCCCTTTGAGTGTGTCAAATGTCAAGCAGCTGTCCGTCAAGGCTCAGAGGTGCACTTAGATCACCTTGGGGCGGAGGTGATCAGCAGCAGCCTTTGTTATGCGCACTTAAAAAACATGGCACCACAACAAGTAACTTGTGTGCCAAGATCTTGAGTTGGCCCCACACACTTGTGGGCCATCGCTTCTCGGCCTTTTGGCTAAGATCAAGTGTAGTATCTGTTCTTATCAGTTTAATATCTGATATGTCCTCTATATGGGGATTAAATATTAAATGCATTTTTGAGCATTGGGAGGTGAAAACTGGGGCTTGCTCTCTTCACTCCTTGCATTGACCTGGCATTGCAGTGCCACCAGGAACGGTGCACCATTCTCTTTTTTCTGTGAAAACCAAAGCAAGGCTGGAACTAGAAGGACGTTAACGTGTGCCTGTGCCCGTGCCCGTGCGTCAACGTAATTGCAAGCCCATGTTTCTTGTAAGGAAGCAGCAGTGTAAAAGCTTACAGCACCTGGTATTCCCAGGCGGTCTCCCATCCAAGTACTAAACAGGCCCGACCCTGCTTAGCTTCCGAGATCAGACGAGATCGAGCGTGCTCAGGGTGGTATGGCCGTAAGCCCAGGGGCCGGGGACACAGACTCCTTTTATAGACTAGGCAAGGCCCCCTGCTCGTGGAGGAGCTCAAAAGTTAGCCTTTCGAACACACTAAACTTGAGCCTTTATCTCCACTACCTGCTACACTCTATTCCAGTATTAGGAAGCTACACCGAGATGGGTAAGCTGCTTTCCATCTCCAAGCTTCTCACATGCTTGCAGAGCGACATCCAAGGTTGAAACTAGAAGGACATTAACGTGTGCCCGTGCGTCAACGTAATTGCAAGCCCATGTTTCTTGTAAGGAAGCAGCAGTGTAAAAGCTTACAGCACCTGGTATTCCCAGGCGGTCTCCCATCCAAGTACTAACCAGGCCCGACCCTGCTTAGCTTCCGAGATCAGACGAGATCGGGCGTGCTCAGGGTGGTATGGCCGTAAGCCGGCGGGCTGGGGACACAGACTCCTTTTATAGACTAGGCAAGGCCCCCTGCTCGTGGAGGAGCTCAAAGGTCAGCCTTTCGAACGTTCAAGAGTTTAAGTTGTTTTTGGTGGGCTTTGCTGTATGGCCGCGCCCTTTGAGTGTGTCAAATGTCAAGCAGCTGTCCGTCAAGGCTCAGAGGTGCACTTAGATCACCTTGGGGCGGAGGTGATCAGCAGCAGCCTTTGTTATGCGCACTTAAAAAACATGGCACCACAACAAGTAACTTGTGTGCCAAGATCTTGAGTTGGCCCCAGACACTTGTGGGCCATCGCTTCTCGGCCTTTTGGCTAAGATCAAGTGTAGTATCTGTTCTTATCAGTTTAATATCTGATATGTCCTCTATATGGGGATTAAATATTAAATGCATTTTTGAGCATTGGGAGGTGAAAACTGGGGCTTGCTCTCTTCACTCCTTGCATTGACCTGGCATTGCAGTGCCACCAGGAACGGTGCACCATTCTCTTTTTTCTGTGAAAACCAAAGCAAGGCTGGAACTAGAAGGACGTTAACGTGTGCCTGTGCCCGTGCCCGTGCGTCAACGTAATTGCAAGCCCATGTTTCTTGTAAGGAAGCAGCAGTGTAAAAGCTTACAGCACCTGGTATTCCCAGGCGGTCTCCCATCCAAGTACTAACCAGGCCCGACCCTGCTTAGCTTCCGAGATCAGACGAGATCGGGCGTGCTCAGGGTGGTATGGCCGTAAGCCGACGGGCTGGGGACACAGACTCCTTTTATAGACCAAGCAAGGCCCCCTGCTCGTGGAGGAGCTCAAAGGTCAGCCTTTCGAACGTTCAAGAGTTTAAGTTGTTTTTGGTGGGCTTTGCTGTATGGCCGCGCCCTTTGAGTGTGTCAAATGTCAAGCAGCTGACCGTCAAGGCTCAGAGGTGCACTTAGATCACCCTGGGGCGGAGGTGATCAGCAGCAGCCTTTGTTATGCGCACTTAAAAAACATGGCACCACAACAAGTAACTTGTGTGCCAAGATCTTGAGTTGGCCCCAGACACTTGTGGGCCATCGCTTCTCGGCCTTTTGGCTAAGATCAAGTGTAGTATCTGTTCTTATCAGTTTAATATCTGATATGTCCTCTATATGGGGATTAAATATTAAATGCATTTTTGAGCATTGGGAGGTGAAAACTGGGGCTTGCTCTCTTCACTCCTTGCATTGACCTGGCATTGCAGTGCCACCAGGAACGGTGCACCATTCTCTTTTTTCTGTGAAAACCAAAGCAAGGCTGGAACTAGAAGGACGTTAACGTGTGCCTGTGCCCGTGCCCGTGCGTCAACGTAATTGCAAGCCCATGTTTCTTGTAAGGAAGCAGCAGTGTAAAAGCTTACAGCACCTGGTATTCCCAGGCGGTCTCCCATCCAAGTACTAACCAGGCCCGACCCTGCTTAGCTTCCGAGATCAGACGAGATCGGGCGTGCTCAGGGTGGTATGGCCGTAAGCCGGCGGGCTGGGGACACAGACTCCTTTTATAGACTAGGCAAGGCCCCCTGCTCGTGGAGGAGCTCAAAAGTCAGCCTTTCGAACACACTGCACTTGAGCCTTTATCTCCACTACCTGCTACACTATATTCCAGTATTAGGAAGCTACATCGCGATGGGTAAGCTGCTGCCCATCTCCAAGCTTCTCACGTGCTTGCAGAGCGACATCCAAGGCTGAAACTAGAAGGACGTTAACGTGTGCCCGTGCGTCAACGTAATTGCAAGCCCATGTTTCTTGTAAGGAAGCAGCAGTGTAAAAGCTTACAGCACCTGGTATTCCCAGGCGGTCTCCCATCCAAGTACTAAACAGGCCCGACCCTGCTTAGCGTCCGAGATCAGACGAGATCGAGCGTGCTCAGGGTGGTATGGCCGTAAGCCCAGGGGCCGGGGACACAGACTCCTTTTATAGACTAGGCAAGGCCCCCTGCTCGTGGAGGAGCTCAAAAGTTAGCCTTTCGAACACAC
>NC_081149.1:2676200-2696200 GCF_958295425.1 Solea solea | reverse complement strand
GTGCCAAGACCTTGAGTTGGCCCCAGACACTTGTGGGCCATCGCTTCTCGGCCTTTTGGCTAAGATCAAGTGTAGTATCTGTTCTTATCAGTTTAATATCTGATATGTCCTCTATATGGGGATTAAATATTAAATGCATTTTTGAGCATTGGGAGGTGAAAACTGGGGCTTGCTCTCTTCACTCCTTGCATTGACCTGGCATTGCAGTGCCACCAGGAACGGTGCACCATTCTCTTTTTTCTGTGAAAACCAAAGCAAGGCTGGAACTAGAAGGACGTTAACGTGTGCCTGTGCCCGTGCCCGTGCGTCAACGTAATTGCAAGCCCATGTTTCTTGTAAGGAAGCAGCAGTGTAAAAGCTTACAGCACCTGGTATTCCCAGGCGGTCTCCCATCCAAGTACTAACCAGGCCCGACCCTGCTTAGCTTCCGAGATCAGACGAGATCGGGCGTGCTCAGGGTGGTATGGCCGTAAGCCGACGGGCTGGGGACACAGACTCCTTTTATAGACCAAGCAAGGCCCCCTGCTCGTGGAGGAGCTCAAAGGTCAGCCTTTCGAACGTTCAAGAGTTTAAGTTGTTTTTGGTGGGCTTTGCTGTATGGCCGCGCCCTTTGAGTGTGTCAAATGTCAAGCAGCTGACCGTCAAGGCTCAGAGGTGCACTTAGATTACCCTGGGGCGGAGGTGATCAGCAGCAGCCTTTGTTATGCGCACTTAAAAAACATGGCACCACAACAAGTAACTTGTGTGCCAAGATCTTGAGTTGGCCCCAGACACTTGTGGGCCATCGCTTCTCGGCCTTTTGGCTAAGATCAAGTGTAGTATCTGTTCTTATCAGTTTAATATCTGATATGTCCTCTATATGGGGATTAAATATTAAATGCATTTTTGAGCATTGGGAGGTGAAAACTGGGGCTTGCTCTCTTCACTCCTTGCATTGACCTGGCATTGCAGT
Source organism: Solea solea (assembly GCF_958295425.1). Classification (NCBI taxonomy): domain Eukaryota; kingdom Metazoa; phylum Chordata; class Actinopteri; order Pleuronectiformes; family Soleidae; genus Solea; species Solea solea. The sequence goes on along the minus strand of NC_081149.1, from coordinate 2,695,248 downwards.
GCCACCAGGAACGGTGCACCATTCTCTTTTTTCTGTGAAAACCAAAGCAAGGCTGGAACTAGAAGGACGTTAACGTGTGCCTGTGCCCGTGCCCGTGCGTCAACGTAATTGCAAGCCCATGTTTCTTGTAAGGAAGCAGCAGTGTAAAAGCTTACAGCACCTGGTATTCCCAGGCGGTCTCCCATCCAAGTACTAACCAGGCCCGACCCTGCTTAGCTTCCGAGATCAGACGAGATCGGGCGTGCTCAGGGTGGTATGGCCGTAAGCCGACGGGCTGGGGACACAGACTCCTTTTATAGACTAGGCAAGGCCCCCTGCTCGTGGAGGAGCTCAAAAGTCAGCCTTTCGAACACACTGCACTTGAGCCTTTATCTCCACTACCTGCTACACTATATTCCAGTATTAGGAAGTTACATCGCGATGGGTACGCTGCTGCCCATCTCCAAGCTTCTCACGTGCTTGCAGAGCGACATCCAAGGCTGAAACTAGAAGGACGTTAACGTGTGCCCGTGCGTCAACGTAATTGCAAGCCCATGTTTCTTGTAAGGAAGCAGCAGTGTAAAAGCTTACAGCACCTGGTATTCCCAGGCGGTCTCCCATCCAAGTACTAAACAGGCCCGACCCTGCTTAGCGTCCGAGATCAGACGAGATCGAGCGTGCTCAGGGTGGTATGGCCGTAAGCCCAGGGGCCGGGGACACAGACTCCTTTTATAGACTAGGCAAGGCCCCCTGCTCGTGGAGGAGCTCAAAAGTTAGCCTTTCGAACACACTAAACTTGAGCCTTTATCTCCACTACCTGCTACACTCTATTCCAGTATTAGGAAGCTACACCGAGATGGGTAAGCTGCTCCCCATCTCCAAGCTTCTCACATGCTTGCAGAGCGACATCCAAGGCTGAAACTAGAAGGACATTAACGTGTGCCCGTGCGTCAACGTAATTGCAAGCCCATGTTTCTTGTAAGGAAGCAGCAGTGTAAAAGCTTACAGCACCTGGTATTCCCAGGCGGTCTCCCATCCAAGTACTAACCAGGCCCGACCCTGCTTAGCTTCCGAGATCAGACGAGATCGGGCGTGCTCAGGGTGGTATGGCCGTAAGCCGGCGGGCTGGGGACACAGACTCCTTTTATAGACTAGGCAAGGCCCCCTGCTCGTGGAGGAGCTCAAAGGTCAGCCTTTCGAACGTTCAAGAGTTTAAGTTGTTTTTGGTGGGCTTTGCTGTATGGCCGCGCCCTTTGAGTGTGTCAAATGTCAAGCAGCTGTCCGTCAAGGCTCAGAGGTGCACTTAGATCACCTTGGGGCGGAGGTGATCAGCAGCAGCCTTTGTTATGCGCACTTAAAAAACATGGCACCACAACAAGTAACTTGTGTGCCAAGATCTTGAGTTGGCCCCAGACACTTGTGGGCCATCGCTTCTCGGCCTTTTGGCTAAGATCAAGTGTAGTATCTGTTCTTATCAGTTTAATATCTGATATGTCCTCTATATGGGGATTAAATATTAAATGCATTTTTGAGCATTGGGAGGTGAAAACTGGGGCTTGCTCTCTTCACTCCTTGCATTGACCTGGCATTGCAGTGCCACCAGGAACGGTGCACCATTCTCTTTTTTCTGTGAAAACCAAAGCAAGGCTGGAACTAGAAGGACGTTAACGTGTGCCTGTGCCCGTGCCCGTGCGTCAACGTAATTGCAAGCCCATGTTTCTTGTAAGGAAGCAGCAGTGTAAAAGCTTACAGCACCTGGTATTCCCAGGCGGTCTCCCATCCAAGTACTAAACAGGCCCGACCCTGCTTAGCTTCCGAGATCAGACGAGATCGAGCGTGCTCAGGGTGGTATGGCCGTAAGCCCAGGGGGCCGGGGACACAGACTCCTTTTATAGACTAGGCAAGGCCCCCTGCTCGTGGAGGAGCTCAAAAGTTAGCCTTTCGAACACACTAAACTTGAGCCTTTATCTCCACTACCTGCTACACTCTATTCCAGTATTAGGAAGCTACACCGAGATGGGTAAGCTGCTCCCCATCTCCAAGCTTCTCACATGCTTGCAGAGCGACATCCAAGGCTGAAACTAGAAGGACATTAACGTGTGCCCGTGCGTCAATGTAATTGCAAGCCCATGTTTCTTGTAAGGAAGCAGCAGTGTAAAAGCTTACAGCACCTGGTATTCCCAGGCGGTCTCCCATCCAAGTACTAACCAGGCCCGACCCTGCTTAGCTTCCGAGATCAGACGAGATCGGGCGTGCTCAGGGTGGTATGGCCGTAAGCCGACGGGCTGGGGACACAGACTCCTTTTATAGACTAGGCAAGGCCCCCTGCTCGTGGAGGAGCTCAAAGGTCAGCCTTTCGAACGTTCAAGAGTTTAAGTTGTTTTTGGTGGGCTTTGCTGTATGGCCGCGCCCTTTGAGTGTGTCAAATGTCAAGCAGCTGTCCGTCAAGGCTCAGAGGGGCACTTAGATCACCTTGGGGCGGAGGTGATCAGCAGCAGCCTTTGTTATGCGCACTTAAAAAACATGGCACCACAACAAGTAACTTGTGTGCCAAGATCTTGAGTTGGCCCCAGACACTTGTGGGCCATCGCTTCTCGGCCTTTTGGCTAAGATCAAGTGTAGTATCTGTTCTTATCAGTTTAATATCTGATATGTCCTCTATATGGGGATTAAATATTAAATGCATTTTTGAGCATTGGGAGGTGAAAACTGGGGCTTGCTCTCTTCACTCCTTGCATTGACCTGGCATTGCAGTGCCACCAGGAACGGTGCACCATTCTCTTTTTTCTGTGAAAACCAAAGCAAGGCTGGAACTAGAAGGACGTTAACGTGTGCCTGTGCCCGTGCCCGTGCCCGTGCGTCAACGTAATTGCAAGCCCATGTTTCTTGTAAGGAAGCAGCAGTGTAAAAGCTTACAGCACCTGGTATTCCCAGGCGGTCTCCCATCCAAGTACTAACCAGGCCCGACCCTGCTTAGCTTCCGAGATCAGACGAGATCGGGCGTGCTCAGGGTGGTATGGCCGTAAGCCGGCGGGCTGGGGACACAGACTCCTTTTATAGACTAGGCAAGGCCCCCTGCTCGTGGAGGAGCTCAAAGGTCAGCCTTTCGAACGTTCAAGAGTTTAAGTTGTTTTTGGTGGGCTTTGCTGTATGGCCGCGCCCTTTGAGTGTGTCAAATGTCAAGCAGCTGTCCGTCAAGGCTCAGAGGTGCACTTAGATCACCTTGGGGCGGAGGTGATCAGCAGCAGCCTTTGTTATGCGCACTTAAAAAACATGGCACCACAACAAGTAACTTGTGTGCCAAGATCTTGAGTTGGCCCCAGACACTTGTGGGCCATCGCTTCTCGGCCTTTTGGCTAAGATCAAGTGTAGTATCTGTTCTTATCAGTTCAATATCTGATATGTCCTCTATATGGGGATTAAATATTAAATGCATTTTTGAGCATTGGGAGGTGAAAACTGGGGCTTGCTCTCTTCACTCCTTGCATTGACCTGGCATTGCAGTGCCACCAGGAACGGTGCACCATTCTCTTTTTTCTGTGAAAACCAAAGCAAGGCTGGAACTAGAAGGACGTTAACGTGTGCCTGTGCCCGTGCCCGTGCGTCAACGTAATTGCAAGCCCATGTTTCTTGTAAGGAAGCAGCAGTGTAAAAGCTTACAGCACCTGGTATTCCCAGGCGGTCTCCCATCCAAGTACTAACCAGGCCCGACCCTGCTTAGCTTCCGAGATCAGACGAGATCGGGCGTGCTCAGGGTGGTATGGCCGTAAGCCGACGGGCTGGGGACACAGACTCCTTTTATAGACCAAGCAAGGCCCCCTGCTCGTGGAGGAGCTCAAAGGTCAGCCTTTCGAACGTTCAAGAGTTTAAGTTGTTTTTGGTGGGCTTTGCTGTATGGCCGCGCCCTTTGAGTGTGTCAAATGTCAAGCAGCTGACCGTCAAGGCTCAGAGGTGCACTTAGATCACCCTGGGGCGGAGGTGATCAGCAGCAGCCTTTGTTATGCGCACTTAAAAAACATGGCACCACAACAAGTAACTTGTGTGCCAAGATCTTGAGTTGGCCCCAGACACTTGTGGGCCATCGCTTCTCGGCCTTTTGGCTAAGATCAAGTGTAGTATCTGTTCTTATCAGTTTAATATCTGATATGTCCTCTATATGGGGATTAAATATTAAATGCATTTTTGAGCATTGGGAGGTGAAAACTGGGGCTTGCTCTCTTCACTCCTTGCATTGACCTGGCATTGCAGTGCCACCAGGAACGGTGCACCATTCTCTTTTTTCTGTGAAAACCAAAGCAAGGCTGGAACTAGAAGGACGTTAACGTGTGCCTGTGCCCGTGCCCGTGCGTCAACATAATTGCAAGCCCATGTTTCTTGTAAGGAAGCAGCAGTGTAAAAGCTTACAGCACCTGGTATTCCCAGGCGGTCTCCCATCCAAGTACTAACCAGGCCCGACCCTGCTTAGCTTCCGAGATCAGACGAGATCGGGCGTGCTCAGGGTGGTATGGCCGTAAGCCGACGGGCTGGGGACACAGACTCCTTTTATAAACTAGGCAAGGCCCCCTGCTCGTGGAGGAGCTCAAAAGTCAGCCTTTCGAACACACTGCACTTGAGCCTTTATCTCCACTACCTGCTACACTATATTCCAGTATTAGGAAGCTACATCGCGATGGGTAAGCTGCTGCCCATCTCCAAGCTTCTCACGTGCTTGCAGAGCGACATCCAAGGCTGAAACTAGAAGGACGTTAACGTGTGCCCGTGCGTCAACGTAATTGCAAGCCCATGTTTCTTGTAAGGAAGCAGCAGTGTAAAAGCTTACAGCACCTGGTATTCCCAGGCGGTCTCCCATCCAAGTACTAAACAGGCCCGACCCTGCTTAGCGTCCGAGATCAGACGAGATCGAGCGTGCTCAGGGTGGTATGGCCGTAAGCCCAGGGGCCGGGGACACAGACTCCTTTTATAGACTAGGCAAGGCCCCCTGCTCGTGGAGGAGCTCAAAAGTTAGCCTTTCGAACACACTAAACTTGAGCCTTTATCTCCACTACCTGCTACACTCTATTCCAGTATTAGGAAGCTACACCGAGATGGGTAAGCTGCTCCCCATCTCCAAGCTTCTCACATGCTTGCAGAGCGACATCCAAGGCTGAAACTAGAAGGACATTAACGTGTGCCCGTGCGTCAACGTAATTGCAAGCCCATGTTTCTTGTAAGGAAGCAGCAGTGTAAAAGCTTACAGCACCTGGTATTCCCAGGCGGTCTCCCATCCAAGTACTAACCAGGCCCGACCCTGCTTAGCTTCCGAGATCAGACGAGATCGGGCGTGCTCAGGGTGGTATGGCCGTAAGCCGGCGGGCTGGGGACACAGACTCCTTTTATAGACTAGGCAAGGCCCCCTGCTCGTGGAGGAGCTCAAAGGTCAGCCTTTCGAACGTTCAAGAGTTTAAGTTGTTTTTGGTGGGCTTTGCTGTATGGCCGCGCCCTTTGAGTGTGTCAAATGTCAAGCAGCTGTCCGTCAAGGCTCAGAGGTGCACTTAGATCACCTTGGGGCGGAGGTGATCAGCAGCAGCCTTTGTTATGCGCACTTAAAAAACATGGCACCACAACAAGTAACTTGTGTGCCAAGATCTTGAGTTGGCCCCACACACTTGTGGGCCATCGCTTCTCGGCCTTTTGGCTAAGATCAAGTGTAGTATCTGTTCTTATCAGTTTAATATCTGATATGTCCTCTATATGGGGATTAAATATTAAATGCATTTTTGAGCATTGGGAGGTGAAAACTGGGGCTTGCTCTCTTCACTCCTTGCATTGACCTGGCATTGCAGTGCCACCAGGAACGGTGCACCATTCTCTTTTTTCTGTGAAAACCAAAGCAAGGCTGGAACTAGAAGGACGTTAACGTGTGCCTGTGCCCGTGCCCGTGCCCGTGCGTCAACGTAATTGCAAGCCCATGTTTCTTGTAAGGAAGCAGCAGTGTAAAAGCTTACAGCACCTGGTATTCCCAGGCGGTCTCCCATCCAAGTACTAACCAGGCCCGACCCTGCTTAGCTTCCGAGATCAGACGAGATCGGGCGTGCTCAGGGTGGTATGGCCGTAAGCCGGCGGGCTGGGGACACAGACTCCTTTTATAGACTAGGCAAGGCCCCCTGCTCGTGGAGGAGCTCAAAGGTCAGCCTTTCGAACGTTCAAGAGTTTAAGTTGTTTTTGGTGGGCTTTGCTGTATGGCCGCGCCCTTTGAGTGTGTCAAATGTCAAGCAGCTGTCCGTCAAGGCTCAGAGGTGCACTTAGATCACCTTGGGGCGGAGGTGATCAGCAGCAGCCTTTGTTATGCGCACTTAAAAAACATGGCACCACAACAAGTAACTTGTGTGCCAAGATCTTGAGTTGGCCCCAGACACTTGTGGGCCATCGCTTCTCGGCCTTTTGGCTAAGATCAAGTGTAGTATCTGTTCTTATCAGTTTAATATCTGATATGTCCTCTATATGGGGATTAAATATTAAATGCATTTTTGAGCATTGGGAGGTGAAAACTGGGGCTTGCTCTCTTCACTCCTTGCATTGACCTGGCATTGCAGTGCCACCAGGAACGGTGCACCATTCTCTTTTTTCTGTGAAAACCAAAGCAAGGCTGGAACTAGAAGGACGTTAACGTGTGCCTGTGCCCGTGCCCGTGCGTCAACGTAATTGCAAGCCCATGTTTCTTGTAAGGAAGCAGCAGTGTAAAAGCTTACAGCACCTGGTATTCCCAGGCGGTCTCCCATCCAAGTACTAACCAGGCCCGACCCTGCTTAGCTTCCGAGATCAGACGAGATCGGGCGTGCTCAGGGTGGTATGGCCGTAAGCCGACGGGCTGGGGACACAGACTCCTTTTATAGACCAAGCAAGGCCCCCTGCTCGTGGAGGAGCTCAAAGGTCAGCCTTTCGAACGTTCAAGAGTTTAAGTTGTTTTTGGTGGGCTTTGCTGTATGGCCGCGCCCTTTGAGTGTGTCAAATGTCAAGCAGCTGACCGTCAAGGCTCAGAGGTGCACTTAGATCACCCTGGGGCGGAGGTGATCAGCAGCAGCCTTTGTTATGCGCACTTAAAAAACATGGCACCACAACAAGTAACTTGTGTGCCAAGATCTTGAGTTGGCCCCAGACACTTGTGGGCCATCGCTTCTCGGCCTTTTGGCTAAGATCAAGTGTAGTATCTGTTCTTATCAGTTTAATATCTGATATGTCCTCTATATGGGGATTAAATATTAAATGCATTTTTGAGCATTGGGAGGTGAAAACTGGGGCTTGCTCTCTTCACTCCTTGCATTGACCTGGCATTGCAGTGCCACCAGGAACGGTGCACCATTCTCTTTTTTCTGTGAAAACCAAAGCAAGGCTGGAACTAGAAGGACGTTAACGTGTGCCTGTGCCCGTGCCCGTGCGTCAACATAATTGCAAGCCCATGTTTCTTGTAAGGAAGCAGCAGTGTAAAAGCTTACAGCACCTGGTATTCCCAGGCGGTCTCCCATCCAAGTACTAACCAGGCCCGACCCTGCTTAGCTTCCGAGATCAGACGAGATCGGGCGTGCTCAGGGTGGTATGGCCGTAAGCCGACGGGCTGGGGACACAGACTCCTTTTATAAACTAGGCAAGGCCCCCTGCTCGTGGAGGAGCTCAAAAGTCAGCCTTTCGAACACACTGCACTTGAGCCTTTATCTCCACTACCTGCTACACTATATTCCAGTATTAGGAAGCTACATCGCGATGGGTAAGCTGCTGCCCATCTCCAAGCTTCTCACGTGCTTGCAGAGCGACATCCAAGGCTGAAACTAGAAGGACGTTAACGTGTGCCCGTGCGTCAACGTAATTGCAAGCCCATGTTTCTTGTAAGGAAGCAGCAGTGTAAAAGCTTACAGCACCTGGTATTCCCAGGCGGTCTCCCATCCAAGTACTAAACAGGCCCGACCCTGCTTAGCGTCCGAGATCAGACGAGATCGAGCGTGCTCAGGGTGGTATGGCCGTAAGCCCAGGGGCCGGGGACACAGACTCCTTTTATAGACTAGGCAAGGCCCCCTGCTCGTGGAGGAGCTCAAAAGTTAGCCTTTCGAACACACTAAACTTGAGCCTTTATCTCCACTACCTGCTACACTCTATTCCAGTATTAGGAAGCTACACCGAGATGGGTAAGCTGCTCCCCATCTCCAAGCTTCTCACATGCTTGCAGAGCGACATCCAAGGCTGAAACTAGAAGGACATTAACGTGTGCCCGTGCGTCAACGTAATTGCAAGCCCATGTTTCTTGTAAGGAAGCAGCAGTGTAAAAGCTTACAGCACCTGGTATTCCCAGGCGGTCTCCCATCCAAGTACTAACCAGGCCCGACCCTGCTTAGCTTCCGAGATCAGACGAGATCGGGCGTGCTCAGGGTGGTATGGCCGTAAGCCGGCGGGCTGGGGACACAGACTCCTTTTATAGACTAGGCAAGGCCCCCTGCTCGTGGAGGAGCTCAAAGGTCAGCCTTTCGAACGTTCAAGAGTTTAAGTTGTTTTTGGTGGGCTTTGCTGTATGGCCGCGCCCTTTGAGTGTGTCAAATGTCAAGCAGCTGTCCGTCAAGGCTCAGAGGTGCACTTAGATCACCTTGGGGCGGAGGTGATCAGCAGCAGCCTTTGTTATGCGCACTTAAAAAACATGGCACCACAACAAGTAACTTGTGTGCCAAGATCTTGAGTTGGCCCCACACACTTGTGGGCCATCGCTTCTCGGCCTTTTGGCTAAGATCAAGTGTAGTATCTGTTCTTATCAGTTTAATATCTGATATGTCCTCTATATGGGGATTAAATATTAAATGCATTTTTGAGCATTGGGAGGTGAAAACTGGGGCTTGCTCTCTTCACTCCTTGCATTGACCTGGCATTGCAGTGCCACCAGGAACGGTGCACCATTCTCTTTTTTCTGTGAAAACCAAAGCAAGGCTGGAACTAGAAGGACGTTAACGTGTGCCTGTGCCCGTGCCCGTGCGTCAACGTAATTGCAAGCCCATGTTTCTTGTAAGGAAGCAGCAGTGTAAAAGCTTACAGCACCTGGTATTCCCAGGCGGTCTCCCATCCAAGTACTAAACAGGCCCGACCCTGCTTAGCTTCCGAGATCAGACGAGATCGAGCGTGCTCAGGGTGGTATGGCCGTAAGCCCAGGGGGCCGGGGACACAGACTCCTTTTATAGACTAGGCAAGGCCCCCTGCTCGTGGAGGAGCTCAAAAGTTAGCCTTTCGAACACACTAAACTTGAGCCTTTATCTCCACTACCTGCTACACTCTATTCCAGTATTAGGAAGCTACACCGAGATGGGTAAGCTGCTCCCCATCTCCAAGCTTCTCACATGCTTGCAGAGCGACATCCAAGGCTGAAACTAGAAGGACATTAACGTGTGCCCGTGCGTCAACGTAATTGCAAGCCCATGTTTCTTGTAAGGAAGCAGCAGTGTAAAAGCTTACAGCACCTGGTATTCCCAGGCGGTCTCCCATCCAAGTACTAACCAGGCCCGACCCTGCTTAGCTTCCGAGATCAGACGAGATCGGGCGTGCTCAGGGTGGTATGGCCGTAAGCCGACGGGCTGGGGACACAGACTCCTTTTATAGACTAGGCAAGGCCCCCTGCTCGTGGAGGAGCTCAAAGGTCAGCCTTTCGAACGTTCAAGAGTTTAAGTTGTTTTTGGTGGGCTTTGCTGTATGGCCGCGCCCTTTGAGTGTGTCAAATGTCAAGCAGCTGTCCGTCAAGGCTCAGAGGTGCACTTAGATCACCTTGGGGCGGAGGTGATCAGCAGCAGCCTTTGTTATGCGCACTTAAAAAACATGGCACCACAACAAGTAACTTGTGTGCCAAGATCTTGAGTTGGCCCCACACACTTGTGGGCCATCGCTTCTCGGCCTTTTGGCTAAGATCAAGTGTAGTATCTGTTCTTATCAGTTTAATATCTGATATGTCCTCTATATGGGGATTAAATATTAAATGCATTTTTGAGCATTGGGAGGTGAAAACTGGGGCTTGCTCTCTTCACTCCTTGCATTGACCTGGCATTGCAGTGCCACCAGGAACGGTGCACCATTCTCTTTTTTCTGTGAAAACCAAAGCAAGGCTGGAACTAGAAGGACGTTAACGTGTGCCTGTGCCCGTGCCCGTGCGTCAACGTAATTGCAAGCCCATGTTTCTTGTAAGGAAGCAGCAGTGTAAAAGCTTACAGCACCTGGTATTCCCAGGCGGTCTCCCATCCAAGTACTAAACAGGCCCGACCCTGCTTAGCTTCCGAGATCAGACGAGATCGAGCGTGCTCAGGGTGGTATGGCCGTAAGCCCAGGGGCCGGGGACACAGACTCCTTTTATAGACTAGGCAAGGCCCCCTGCTCGTGGAGGAGCTCAAAAGTTAGCCTTTCGAACACACTAAACTTGAGCCTTTATCTCCACTACCTGCTACACTCTATTCCAGTATTAGGAAGCTACACCGAGATGGGTAAGCTGCTTTCCATCTCCAAGCTTCTCACATGCTTGCAGAGCGACATCCAAGGTTGAAACTAGAAGGACATTAACGTGTGCCCGTGCGTCAACGTAATTGCAAGCCCATGTTTCTTGTAAGGAAGCAGCAGTGTAAAAGCTTACAGCACCTGGTATTCCCAGGCGGTCTCCCATCCAAGTACTAACCAGGCCCGACCCTGCTTAGCTTCCGAGATCAGACGAGATCGGGCGTGCTCAGGGTGGTATGGCCGTAAGCCGGCGGGCTGGGGACACAGACTCCTTTTATAGACTAGGCAAGGCCCCCTGCTCGTGGAGGAGCTCAAAGGTCAGCCTTTCGAACGTTCAAGAGTTTAAGTTGTTTTTGGTGGGCTTTGCTGTATGGCCGCGCCCTTTGAGTGTGTCAAATGTCAAGCAGCTGTCCGTCAAGGCTCAGAGGTGCACTTAGATCACCTTGGGGCGGAGGTGATCAGCAGCAGCCTTTGTTATGCGCACTTAAAAAACATGGCACCACAACAAGTAACTTGTGTGCCAAGATCTTGAGTTGGCCCCAGACACTTGTGGGCCATCGCTTCTCGGCCTTTTGGCTAAGATCAAGTGTAGTATCTGTTCTTATCAGTTTAATATCTGATATGTCCTCTATATGGGGATTAAATATTAAATGCATTTTTGAGCATTGGGAGGTGAAAACTGGGGCTTGCTCTCTTCACTCCTTGCATTGACCTGGCATTGCAGTGCCACCAGGAACGGTGCACCATTCTCTTTTTTCTGTGAAAACCAAAGCAAGGCTGGAACTAGAAGGACGTTAACGTGTGCCTGTGCCCGTGCCCGTGCGTCAACGTAATTGCAAGCCCATGTTTCTTGTAAGGAAGCAGCAGTGTAAAAGCTTACAGCACCTGGTATTCCCAGGCGGTCTCCCATCCAAGTACTAACCAGGCCCGACCCTGCTTAGCTTCCGAGATCAGACGAGATCGGGCGTGCTCAGGGTGGTATGGCCGTAAGCCAACGGGCTGGGGACACAGACTCCTTTTATAGACTAGGCAAGGCCCCCTGCTCGTGGAGGAGCTCAAAAGTCAGCCTTTCGAACACACTGCACTTGAGCCTTTATCTCCACTGCCTGCTACACTCTATTCCAGTATTAGGAAGCTACACCGAGATGGGTAAGCTGCTCCCCATCTCCAAGCTTCTCACGTGCTTGCAGAGCGACATCCAAGGCTGAAACTAGAAGGACGTTAACATGTGCCCGTGCGTCAACGTAATTGCAAGCCCATGTTTCTTGTAAGGAAGCAGCAGTGTAAAAGCTTACAGCACCTGGTATTCCCAGGCGGTCTCCCATCCAAGTACTAACCAGGCCCGACCCTGCTTAGCTTCCGAGATCAGACGAGATCGGGCGTGCTCAGGGTGGTATGGCCGTAAGCCAATGGGCTGGGGACACAGACTCCTTTTATAGACTAGGCAAGGCCCCCTGCTCGTGGAGGAGCTCAAAAGTCAGCCTTGCGAACACACTGCACTTGAGCCTTTATCTCCACTACCTGCTACACTATATTCCAGTATTAGGAATCTACATCGAGATGGGTAAGCTGCTGCCCATCTCCAAGCTTCTCACGTGCTTGCAGAGCGACATCCAAGGCTGAAACTAGAAGGACGTTAACGTGTGCCCGTGCGTCAACGTAATTGCAAGCCCATGTTTCTTGTAAGGAAGCAGCAGTGTAAAAGCTTACAGCACCTGGTATTCCCAGGCGGTCTCCCATCCAAGTACTAAACAGGCCCGACCCTGCTTATCTTCCGAGATCAGACGAGATCGAGCGTGCTCAGGGTGGTATGGCCGTAAGCCCAGGGGCCGGGGACACAGACTCCTTTTATAGACTAGGCAAGGCCCCCTGCTCGTGGAGGAGCTCAAAAGTCAGCCTTTCGAACACACTAAACTTGAGCCTTTATCTCCACTACCTGCTACACTCTATTCCAGTATTAGGAAGCTACACCGAGATGGGTAAGCTGCTCCCCATCTCCAAGCTTCTCACATGCTTGCCGAGCGACATCCAAGGCTGAAACTAGAAGGACATTAACGTGTGCCCGTGCGTCAACGTAATTGCAAGCCCATGTTTCTTGTAAGGAAGCAGCAGTGTAAAAGCTTACAGCACCTGGTATTCCCAGGCGGTCTCCCATCCAAGTACTAACCAGGCCCGACCCTGCTTAGCTTCCGAGATCAGACGAGACCGGGTGTGCTCAGGGTGGTATGGCCGTAAGCCGGCGGGGTGGGGACACAGACTCCTTTTATAGACTAGGCAAGGCCCCCTGCTCGTGGAGGAGCTCAAAGGTCAGCCTTTCGAACGTTCAAGAGTTTAAGTTGTTTTTGGTGGGCTTTGCTGTATGGCCGCGCCCTTTGAGTGTGTCAAATGTCAAGCAGCTGTCCGTCAAGGCTCAGAGGTGCACTTAGATCACCTTGGGGCGGAGGTGATCAGCAGCAGCCTTTGTTATGCGCACTTAAAAAACATGGCACCACAACAAGTAACTTGTGTGCCAAGATCTTGAGTTGGCCCCAGACACTTGTGGGCCATCGCTTCTCGGCCTTTTGGCTAAGATCAAGTGTAGTATCTGTTCTTATCAGTTTAATATCTGATATGTCCTCTATATGGGGATTAAATATTAAATGCATTTTTGAGCATTGGGAGGTGAAAACTGGGGCTTGCTCTCTTCACTCCTTGCATTGACCTGGCATTGCAGTGCCACCAGGAACGGTGCACCATTCTCTTTTTTCTGTGAAAACCAAAGCAAGGCTGGAACTAGAAGGACGTTAACGTGTGCCTGTGCCTGTGCCCGTGCCCGTGCGTCAACGTAATTGCAAGCCCATGTTTCTTGTAAGGAAGCAGCAGTGTAAAAGCTTACAGCACCTGGTATTCCCAGGCGGTCTCCCATCCAAGTACTAACCAGGCCCGACCCTGCTTAGCTTCCGAGATCAGACGAGATCGGGCGTGCTCAGGGTGGTATGGCCGTAAGGCGACGGGCTGGGGACACAGACTCCTTTTATAGACTAGGCAAGGCCCCCTGCTCGTGGAGGAGCTCAAAAGTCAGCCTTTCGAACACACTGCACTTGAGCCTTTATCTCCACTACCTGCTACACTATATTCCAGTATTAGGAAGCTACATCGAGATGGGTAAGCTGCTGCCCATCTCCAAGCTTCTCACGTGCTTGCAGAGCGACATCCAAGGCTGAAACTAGAAGGACGTTAACGTGTGCCCGTGCGTCAAAGTAATTGCAAGCCCATGTTTCTTGTAAGGAAGCAGCAGTGTAAAAGCTTACAGCACCTGGTATTCCCAGGCGGTCTCCCATCCAAGTACTAACCAGGCCCGACCCTGCATAGCTTCCGAGATCAGACGAGATCGGGCGTGCTCAGGGTGGTATGGCCGTAAGCCAACGGGCTGGGGACACAGACTCCTTTTATAGACTAGTCAAGGCCCCCTGCTCGTGGAGGAGCTCAAAAGTCAGCCTTTCGAACACACTGCACTTGAGCCTTTATCTCCACTACCTGCTACACTCTATTCCAGTATTAGGAAGCTACACCGAGATGGGTAAGCTGCTCCCCATCTCCAAGCTTCTCACGTGCTTGCAGAGCGACATCCAAGGCTGAAACTAGAAGGACGTTAACATGTGCCCGTGCGTCAACGTAATTGCAAGCCCATGTTTCTTGTAAGGAAGCAGCAGTGTAAAAGCTTACAGCACCTGGTATTCCCAGGCGGTCTCCCATCCAAGTACTAACCAGGCCCGACCCTGCATAGCTTCCGAGATCAGACGAGATCGGGCGTGCTCAGGGTGGTATGGCCGTAAGCCAACGGGCTGGGGACACAGACTCCTTTTATAGACTAGTCAAGGCCCCCTGCTCGTGGAGGAGCTCAAAAGTCAGCCTTTCGAACACACTGCACTTGAGCCTTTATCTCCACTACCTGCTACACTCTATTCCAGTATTAGGAAGCTACACCGAGATGGGTAAGCTGCTCCCCATCTCCAAGCTTCTCACGTGCTTGCAGAGCGACATCCAAGGCTGAAACTAGAAGGACGTTAACATGTGCCCGTGCGTCAACGTAATTGCAAGCCCATGTTTCTTGTAAGGAAGCAGCAGTGTAAAAGCTTACAGCACCTGGTATTCCCAGGCGGTCTCCCATCCAAGTACTAACCAGGCCCGACCCTGCTTAGCTTCCGAGATCAGACGAGATCGGGCGTGCTCAGGGTGGTATGGCCGTAAGCCAATGGGCTGGGGACACAGACTCCTTTTATAGACTAGGCAAGGCCCCCTGCTCGTGGAGGAGCTCAAAAGTCAGCCTTGCGAACACACTGCACTTGAGCCTTTATCTCCACTACCTGCTACACTATATTCCAGTATTAGGAATCTACATCGAGATGGGTAAGCTGCTGCCCATCTCCAAGCTTCTCACGTGCTTGCAGAGCGACATCCAAGGCTGAAACTAGAAGGACGTTAACGTGTGCCCGTGCGTCAACGTAATTGCAAGCCCATGTTTCTTGTAAGGAAGCAGCAGTGTAAAAGCTTACAGCACCTGGTATTCCCAGGCGGTCTCCCATCCAAGTACTAAACAGGCCCGACCCTGCTTAGCTTCCGAGATCAGACGAGATCGAGCGTGCTCAGGGTGGTATGGCCGTAAGCCCAGGGGCCGGGGACACAGACTCCTTTTATAGACTAGGCAAGGCCCCCTGCTCGTGGAGGAGCTCAAAAGTCAGCCTTTCGAACACACTAAACTTGAGCCTTTATCTCCACTACCTGCTACACTCTATTCCAGTATTAGGAAGCTACACCGAGATGGGTAAGCTGCTCCCCATCTCCAAGCTTCTCACATGCTTGCCGAGCGACATCCAAGGCTGAAACTAGAAGGACATTAACGTGTGCCCGTGCGTCAACGTAATTGCAAGCCCATGTTTCTTGTAAGGAAGCAGCAGTGTAAAAGCTTACAGCACCTGGTATTCCCAGGCGGTCTCCCATCCAAGTACTAACCAGGCCCGACCCTGCTTAGCTTCCGAGATCAGACGAGATCGGGCGTGCTCAGGGTGGTATGGCCGTAAGCCGACGGGCTGGGGACACAGACTCCTTTTATAGACTAGGCAAGGCCCCCTGCTCGTGGAGGAGCTCAAAGGTCAGCCTTTCGAACGTTCAAGAGTTTAAGTTGTTTTTGGTGGGCTTTGCTGTATGGCCGCGCCCTTTGAGTGTGTCAAATGTCAAGCAGCTGTCCGTCAAGGCTCAGAGGTGCACTTAGATCACCTTGGGGCGGAGGTGATCAGCAGCAGCCTTTGTTATGCGCACTTAAAAAACATGGCACCACAACAAGTAACTTGTGTGCCAAGATCTTGAGTTGGCCCCACACACTTGTGGGCCATCGCTTCTCGGCCTTTTGGCTAAGATCAAGTGTAGTATCTGTTCTTATCAGTTTAATATCTGATATGTCCTCTATATGGGGATTAAATATTAAATGCATTTTTGAGCATTGGGAGGTGAAAACTGGGGCTTGCTCTCTTCACTCCTTGCATTGACCTGGCATTGCAGTGCCACCAGGAACGGTGCACCATTCTCTTTTTTCTGTGAAAACCAAAGCAAGGCTGGAACTAGAAGGACGTTAACGTGTGCCTGTGCCCGTGCCCGTGCGTCAACGTAATTGCAAGCCCATGTTTCTTGTAAGGAAGCAGCAGTGTAAAAGCTTACAGCACCTGGTATTCCCAGGCGGTCTCCCATCCAAGTACTAACCAGGCCCGACCCTGCTTAGCTTCCGAGATCAGACGAGATCGGGCGTGCTCAGGGTGGTATGGCCGTAAGCCGACGGGCTGGGGACACAGACTCCTTTTATAGACTAGGCAAGGCCCCCTGCTCGTGGAGGAGCTCAAAAGTCAGCCTTTCGAACACACTGCACTTGAGCCTTTATCTCCACTACCTGCTACACTATATTCCAGTATTAGGAAGCTACATCGAGTTGGGTAAGCTGCTGCCCATCTCCAAGCTTCTCACGTGCTTGCAGAGCGACATCCAAGGCTGAAACTAGAAGGACGTTAACGTGTGCCCGTGCGTCAACGTAATTGCAAGCCCATGTTTCTTGTAAGGAAGCAGCAGTGTAAAAGCTTACAGCACCTGGTATTCCCAGGCGGTCTCCCATCCAAGTACTAACCAGGCCCGACCCTGCTTAGCTTCCGAGATCAGACGAGATCGGGCGTGCTCAGGGTGGTATGGCCGTAAGCCGACGGGCTGGGGACACAGACTCCTTTTATAGACTAGGCAAGGCCCCCTGCTCGTGGAGGAGCTCAAAGGTCAGCCTTTCGAACGTTCAAGAGTTTAAGTTGTTTTTGGTGGGCTTTGCTGTATGGCCGCGCCCTTTGAGTGTGTCAAATGTCAAGCAGCTGTCCGTCAAGGCTCAGAGGTGCACTTAGATCACCTTGGGGCGGAGGTGATCAGCAGCAGCCTTTGTTATGCGCACTTAAAAAACATGGCACCACAACAAGTAACTTGTGTGCCAAGATCTTGAGTTGGCCCCACACACTTGTGGGCCATCGCTTCTCGGCCTTTTGGCTAAGATCAAGTGTAGTATCTGTTCTTATCAGTTTAATATCTGATATGTCCTCTATATGGGGATTAAATATTAAATGCATTTTTGAGCATTGGGAGGTGAAAACTGGGGCTTGCTCTCTTCACTCCTTGCATTGACCTGGCATTGCAGTGCCACCAGGAACGGTGCACCATTCTCTTTTTTCTGTGAAAACCAAAGCAAGGCTGGAACTAGAAGGACGTTAACGTGTGCCTGTGCCCGTGCCCGTGCGTCAACGTAATTGCAAGCCCATGTTTCTTCTAAGGAAGCAGCAGTGTAAAAGCTTACAGCACCTGGTATTCCCAGGCGGTCTCCCATCCAAGTACTAACCAGGCCCGACCCTGCTTAGCTTCCGAGATCAGACGAGATCGGGCGTGCTCAGGGTGGTATGGCCGTAAGCCGACGGGCTGGGGACACAGACTCCTTTTATAGACTAGGCAAGGCCCCCTGCTCGTGGAGGAGCTCAAAAGTCAGCCTTTCGAACACACTGCACTTGAGCCTTTATCTCCACTACCTGCTACACTATATTCCAGTATTTGGAAGCTACATCGAGATGGGTAAGCTGCTGCCCATCTCCAAGCTTCTCACGTGCTTGCAGAGCGACATCCAAGGCTGAAACTAGAAGGACGTTAACGTGTGCCCGTGCGTCAACGTAATTGCAAGCCCATGTTTCTTGTAAGGAAGCAGCAGTGTAAAAGCTTACAGCACCTGGTATTCCCAGGCGGTCTCCCATCCAAGTACTAACCAGGCCCGACCCTGCTTAGCTTCCGAGATCAGACGAGATCGGGCGTGCTCAGGGTGGTATGGCCGTAAGCCGACGGGCTGGGGACACAGACTCCTTTTATAGACTAGGCAAGGCCCCCTGCTCGTGGAGGAGCTCAAAAGTCAGCCTTTCGAACACACTGCACTTGAGCCTTTATCTCCACTACCTGCTACACTATATTCCAGTATTAGGAAGCTACATCGAGATGGGTAAGCTGCTGCCCATCTCCAAGCTTCTCACGTGCTTGCAGAGCGACATCCAAGGCTGAAACTAGAAGGACGTTAACGTGTGCCCGTGCGTCAACGTAATTGCAAGCCCATGTTTCTTGTAAGGAAGCAGCAGTGTAAAAGCTTACAGCACCTGGTATTCCCAGGCGGTCTCCCATCCAAGTACTAAACAGGCCCGACCCTGCTTAGCTTCCGAGATCAGACGAGATCGAGCGTGCTCAGGGTGGTATGGCCGTAAGCCCAGGGGCCGGGGACACAGACTCCTTTTATAGACTAGGCAAGGCCCCCTGCTTGTGGAGGAGCTCAAAGGTCAGCCTTTCGAACGTTCAAGAGTTTAAGTTGTTTTTGGTGGGCTTTGCTGTATGGCCACGCCCTTTGAGTGTGTCAAATGTCAAGCAGCTGTCCGTCAAGGCTCAGAGGTGCACTTAGATCACCTTGGGGCGGAGGTGATCAGCAGCAGCCTTTGTTATGCGCACTTAAAAAACATGGCACCACAACAAGTAACTTGTGTGCCAAGATCTTGAGTTGGCCCCACACACTTGTGGGCCATCGCTTCTCGGCCTCTTGGCTAAGATCAAGTGTAGTATCTGTTCTTATCAGTTTAATATCTGATATGTCCTCTATATGGGGATTAAATATTAAATGCATTTTTGAGCATTGGGAGGTGAAAACTGGGGCTTGCTCTCTTCACTCCTTGCATTGACCTGGCATTGCAGTGCCACCAGGAACGGTGCACCATTCTCTTTTTTCTGTGAAAACCAAAGCAAGGCTGGAACTAGAAGGACGTTAACGTGTGCCTGTGCCCGTGCCCGTGCGTCAACGTAATTGCAAGCCCATGTTTCTTGTAAGGAAGCAGCAGTGTAAAAGCTTACAGCACCTGGTATTCCCAGGCGGTCTCCCATCCAAGTACTAAACAGGCCCGACCCTGCTTAGCTTCCGAGATCAGACGAGATCGAGCGTGCTCAGGGTGGTATGGCCGTAAGCCCAGGGGGCCGGGGACACAGACTCCTTTTATAGACTAGGCAAGGC
>NC_081149.1:2666200-2671200 GCF_958295425.1 Solea solea | reverse complement strand
GCGGTCTCCCATCCAAGTACTAACCAGGCCCGACCCTGCTTAGCTTCCGAGATCAGACGAGATCGGGCGTGCTCAGGGTGGTATGGCCGTAAGCCGACGGGCTGGGGACACAGACTCCTTTTATAGACTAGGCAAGGCCCCCTGCTCGTGGAGGAGCTCAAAAGTCAGCCTTTCGAACACACTGCACTTGAGCCTTTATCTCCACTACACGCTACACTATATTCCAGTATTAGGAAGCTACATCGAGATGGGTAAGCTGCTGCCCATCTCCAAGCTTCTCACGTGCTTGCAGAGCGACATCCAAGGCTGAAACTAGAAGGACGTTAACGTGTGCCCGTGCGTCAACGTAATTGCAAGCCCATGTTTCTTGTAAGGAAGCAGCAGTGTAAAAGCTTACAGCACCTGGTATTCCCAGGCGGTCTCCCATCCAAGTACTAAACAGGCCCGACCCTGCTTAGCTTCCGAGATCAGACGAGATCGAGCATGCTCAGGGTGGTATGGCCGTCAGCCCAGGGGTCGGGGACACAGACTCCTTTTATAGACTAGGCAAGGCCCCCTGCTCGTGGAGGAGCTCAAAAGTTAGCCTTTCGAACACACTAAACTTGAGCCTTTATCTCCACTACCTGCTACACTCCATTCCAGTATTAGGAAGCTACATCGAGATGGGTAAGCTGCTGCCCATCTCCAAGCTTCTCACGTGCTTGCAGAGCGACATCCAAGGCTGAAACTAGAAGGACGTTAACGTGTGCCCGTGCGTCAACGTAATTGCAAGCCCATGTTTCTTGTAAGGAAGCAGCAGTGTAAAAGCTTACAGCACCTGGTATTCCCAGGCGGTCTCCCATCCAAGTACTAACCAGGCCCGACCCTGCTTAGCTTCCGAGATCAGACGAGATCGGGCGTGCTCAGGGTGGTATGGCCGTAAGCCGACGGGCTGGGGACACAGACTCCTTTTATAGACTAGGCAAGGCCCCCTGCTCGTGGAGGAGCTCAAAGGTCAGCCTTTCGAACGTTCAAGAGTTTAAGTTGTTTTTGGTGGGCTTTGCTGTATGGCCGCGCCCTTTGAGTGTGTCAAATGTCAAGCAGCTGTCCGTCAAGGCTCAGAGGTGCACTTAGATCACCTTGGGGCGGAGGTGATCAGCAGCAGCCTTTGTTATGCGCACTTAAAAAACATGGCACCACAACAAGTAACTTGTGTGCCAAGATCTTGAGTTGGCCCCACACACTTGTGGGCCATCGCTTCTCGGCCTTTTGGCTAAGATCAAGTGTAGTATCTGTTCTTATCAGTTTAATATCTGATATGTCCTCTATATGGGGATTAAATATTAAATGCATTTTTGAGCATTGGGAGGTGAAAACTGGGGCTTGCTCTCTTCACTCCTTGCATTGACCTGGCATTGCAGTGCCACCAGGAACGGTGCACCATTCTCTTTTTTCTGTGAAAACCAAAGCAAGGCTGGAACTAGAAGGACGTTAACGTGTGCCTGTGCCCGTGCCCGTGCGTCAACGTAATTGCAAGCCCATGTTTCTTGTAAGGAAGCAGCAGTGTAAAAGCTTACAGCACCTGGTATTCCCAGGCGGTCTCCCATCCAAGTACTAACCAGGCCCGACCCTGCTTAGCTTCCGAGATCAGACGAGATCGGGCGTGCTCAGGGTGGTATGGCCGTAAGCCGACGGGCTGGGGACACAGACTCCTTTTATAGACTAGGCAAGGCCCCCTGCTCGTGGAGGAGCTCAAAAGTCAGCCTTTCGAACACACTGCACTTGAGCCTTTATCTCCACTACCTGCTACACTATATTCCAGTATTAGGAAGCTACATCGAGATGGGTAAGCTGCTGCCCATCTCCAAGCTTCTCACGTGCTTGCAGAGCGACATCCAAGGCTGAAACTAGAAGGACGTTAACGTGTGCCCGTGCGTCAACGTAATTGCAAGCCCATGTTTCTTGTAAGGAAGCAGCAGTGTAAAAGCTTACAGCACCTGGTATTCCCAGGCGGTCTCCCATCCAAGTACTAACCAGGCCCGACCCTGCTTAGCTTCCGAGATCAGACGAGATCGGGCGTGCTCAGGGTGGTATGGCCGTTAGCCGGCGGGCTGGGGACACAGACTCCTTTTATAGACTAGGCAAGGCCCCCTGCTCGTGGAGGAGCTCAAAGGTCAGCCTTTCGAACGTTCAAGAGTTTAAGTTGTTTTTGGTGGGCTTTGCTGTATGGCCGCGCCCTTTGAGTGTGTCAAATGTCAAGCAGCTGTCCGTCAAGGCTCAGAGGTGCACTTAGATCACCTTGGGGCGGAGGTGATCAGCAGCAGCCTTTGTTATGCGCACTTAAAAAACATGGCACCACAACAAGTAACTTGTGTGCCAAGATCTTGAGTTGGCCCCAGACACTTGTGGGCCATCGCTTCTCGGCCTTTTGGCTAAGATCAAGTGTAGTATCTGTTCTTATCAGTTTAATATCTGATATGTCCTCTATATGGGGATTAAATATTAAATGCATTTTTGAGCATTGGGAGGTGAAAACTGGGGCTTGCTCTCTTCACTCCTTGCATTGACCTGGCATTGCAGTGCCACCAGGAACGGTGCACCATTCTCTTTTTTCTGTGAAAACCAAAGCAAGGCTGGAACTAGAAGGACGTTAACGTGTGCCTGTGCCCGTGCCCGTGCGTCAACGTAATTGCAAGCCCATGTTTCTTGTAAGGAAGCAGCAGTGTAACAGCTTACAGCACCTGGTATTCCCAGGCGGTCTCCCATCCAAGTACTAACCAGGCCCGACCCTGCTTAGCTTCCGAGATCAGACGAGATCGGGCGTGCTCAGGGTGGTATGGCCGTAAGCCAACGGGCTGGGGACACAGACTCCTTTTATAGACTAGGCAAGGCCCCCTGCTCGTGGAGGAGCTCAAAAGTCAGCCTTTCGAACACACTGCACTTGAGCCTTTATCTCCACTGCCTGCTACACTCTATTCCAGTATTAGGAAGCTACACCGAGATGGGTAAGCTGCTGCCCATCTCCAAGCTTCTCACGTGCTTGCAGAGCGACATCCAAGGCTGAAACTAGAAGGAGGTTAACGTGTGCCCGTGCGTCAACGTAATTGCAAGCCCAAGTTTCTTGTAAGGAAGCAGCAGTGTAAAAGCTTACAGCACCTGGTATTCCCAGGCGGTCTCCCATCCAAGTACTAACCAGGCCCGACCGTGCTTAGCTTCCGTGATCAGACGAGATCGGGCGTGCTCAGGATGGTATGGCCGTAAGCCAACGGGCTGGGGACACAGACTCCTTTTATAGACTAGGCAAGGCCCCCTGCTCGTGGAGGAGATCAAAAGTCAGCCTTTCGAACACACTGCACTTGAGCCTTTATCTCCACTACCTGCTACACTCTATTCCAGTATTAGGAAGCTACACCGAGATGGGTAAGCTGCTCCCCATCTCCAAGCTTCTCACGTGCTTGCAGAGCGACATCCAAGGCTGAAACTAGAAGGACGTTAACGTGTGCCCGTGCGTCAACGTAATTGCAAGCCCATGTTTCTTGTAAGGAAGCAGCAGTGTAAAAGCTTACAGCACCTGGTATTCCCAGGCGGTCTCCCATCCAAGTACTAACCAGGCCCGACCCTGCTTAGCTTCCGAGATCAGACGAGATCGGGCGTGCTCAGGGTGGTAAGGCCGTAAGCCGACCAGCTGGGGACACAGACTCCTTTTATAGACTAGGCAAGGCCCCCTGCTCGTGGAGGAGCTCAAAAGTCAGCCTTTCGAACACACTGCACTTGAGCCTTTATCTCCACTACCTGCTACACTATATTCCAGTATTAGGAAGCTACACCGAGATGGGTAAGCTGCTGCCCATCTCCAAGCTTCTCACGTGCTTGCAGAGCGACATCCAAGGCTGAAACTAGAAGGAGGTTAACGTGTGCCCGTGTGTCAACGTAATTGCAAGCCCATGTTTCTTGTAAGGAAGCAGCAGTGTAAAAGCTTACAGCACCTGGTATTCCCAGGCGGTCTCCCATCCAAGTACTAACCAGGCCCGACCCTGCTTAGCTTCCGAGATCAGACGAGATCGGGCGTGCTCAGGGTGGTATGGCCGTAAGCCGGCGGGCTGGGGACACAGACTCCTTTTATAGACTAGGCAAGGCCCCCTGCTCGTGGAGGAGCTCAAAGGTCAGCCTTTCGAACGTTCAAGAGTTTAAGTTGTTTTTGGTGGGCTTTGCTGTATGGCCGCGCCCTTTGAGTGTGTCAAATGTCAAGCAGCTGTCCGTCAAGGCTCAGAGTGCACTTAGATCACCTTGGGGCGGAGGTGATCAGCAGCAGCCTTTGTTATGCGCACTTAAAAAACATGGCACCACAACAAGTAACTTGTGTGACAAGATCTTGAGTTGGCCCCAGACACATGTGGGCCATCGCTTCTCGGCCTTTTGGCTAAGATCAAGTGTAGTATCTGTTCTTATCAGTTTAATATCTGATATGTCCTCTATATGGGGATTAAATATTAAATGCATTTTTGAGCATTGGGAGGTGAAAACTGGGGCTTGCTCTCTTCACTCCTTGCATTGACCTGGCATTGCAGTGCCACCAGGAACGGTGCACCATTCTCTTTTTTCTGTGAAAACCAAAGCAAGGCTGGAACTAGAAGTACGTTAACGTGTGCCTGTGCCCATGCCCGTGCGTCAACGTAATTGCAAGCCCATGTTTCTTGTAAGGAAGCAGCAGTGTAAAAGCTTACAGCACCTGGTATTCCCAGGCGGTCTCCCATCCAAGTACTAACCAGGCCCGACCCTGCTTAGCTTCCGAGATCAGACGAGATCGGGCGTGCTCAGGGTGGTATGGCCGTAAGCCGACGGGCTGGGGACACAGACTCCTTTTATAGACTAGGCAAGGCCCCCTGCTCGTGGAGGAGCTCAAAGGTCAGCCTTTCGAACGTTCAAGAGTTTAAGTTGTTTTTGGTGGGCTTTGCTGTATGGCCGCGCCCTTTGAGTGTGTCAAATGTCAAGCAGCTGTCCGTCAAGGCTCAGAGTGCACT
>NC_081149.1:2623700-2661200 GCF_958295425.1 Solea solea | reverse complement strand
GGACGTTAACGTGTGCCCGTGCGTCAACGTAATTGCAAGCCCATGTTTCTTGTAAGGAAGCAGCAGTGTAAAAGCTTACAGCACCTGGTATTCCCAGGCGGTCTCCCATCCAAGTACTAACCAGGCCCGACCCTGCTTAGCTTCCGAGATCAGACGAGATCGGGCGTGCTCAGGGTGGTATGGCCGTAAGCCGACGGGCTGGGGACACAGACTCCTTTTATAGACTAGGCAAGGCCCCCTGCTCGTGGAGGAGCTCAAAAGTCAGCCTTTCGAACACACTGCACTTGAGCCTTTATCTCCACTACCTGCTACACTATATTCCAGTATTAGGAAGCTACATCGAGATGGGTAAGCTGCTGCCCATCTCCAAGCTTCTCACGTGCTTGCAGAGCGACATCCAAGGCTGAAACTAGAAGGACGTTAACGTGTGCCTGTGCGTCAACGTAATTGCAAGCCCATGTTTCTTGTAAGGAAGCAGCAGTGTAAAAGCTTACAGCACCTGGTATTCCCAGGCGGTCTCCCATCCAAGTACTAAACAGGCCCGACCCTGCTTAGCTTCCGAGATCAGACGAGATCGAGCGTGCTCAGGGTGGCTTGGCCGTAAGCCCAGGGGCCGTGGACACAGACTCCTTTTATAGACTAGGCAAGGCCCCCTGCTCGTGGAGGAGCTCAAAAGTCAGCCTTTCGAACACACTAAACTTGAGCCTTTATCTCCACTACCTGCTACACTCTATTCCAGTATTAGGAAGCTACACCGAGATGGGTAAGCTGCTCCCCATCTCCAAGCTTCTCACATGCTTGCAGAGCGACATCCAAGGCTGAAACTAGAAGGACGTTAACATGTGCCCGTGCGTCAACATAATTGCAAGCCCATGTTTCTTGTAAGGAAGCAGCAGTGTAAAAGCTTACAGCACCTGGTATTCCCAGGCGGTCTCCCATCCAAGTACTAACCAGGCCCGATCCTGCTTAGCTTCCGAGATCAGACGAGATCGGGCGTGCTCAGGGTGGTATGGCCGTAAGCCGACAGGCTGGGGACACAGACTCCTTTTATAGACTAGGTAAGGCCCCCTGCTCGTGGAGGAGCTCAAAGGTCAGCCTTTCGAACGTTCAAGAGTTTAAGTTGTTTTTGGTGGGCTTTGCTGTATGGCCGCGCCCTTTGAGTGTGTCAAATGTCAAGCAGCTGTCCGTCAAGGCTCAGAGTGCACTTAGATCACCTTGGGGCGGAGGTGATCAGCAGCAGCCTTTGTTATGCGCACTTAAAAAACATGGCACCACAACAAGTAACTTGTGTGCCAAGATCTTGAGTTGGCCCCAGACACTTGTGGGCCATCGCTTCTCGGCCTTTTGGCTAAGATCAAGTGTAGTATCTGTTCTTATCAGTTTAATATCTGATATGTCCTCTATATGGGGATTAAATATTAAATGCATTTTTGAGCATTGGGAGGTGAAAACTGGGGCTTGCTCTCTTCACTCCTTGCATTGACCTGGCATTGCAGTGCCACCAGGAACGGTGCACCATTCTCTTTTTTCTGTGAAAACCAAAGCAAGGCTGGAAATAGAAGTACGTTAACGTGTGCCTGTGCCCATGCCCGTGCGTCAACGTAATTGCAAGCCCATGTTTCTTCTAAGGAAGCAGCAGTGTAAAAGCTTACAGCACCTGCTATTCCCAGGCGGTCTCCCATCCAAGTACTAACCAGGCCCGACCCTGCTTAGCTTCCGAGATCAGACGAGATCGGGCGTGCTCAGGGTGGTATGGCCGTAAGCCGACGGGTTGGGGACACAGACTCCTTTTATAGACTAGGCAAGGCCCCCTGCTCGTGGAGGAGCTCAAAAGACAGCCTTTCGAACACACTGCACTTGAGCCTTTATCTCCACTACCTGCTACACTATATTACAGTATTAGGAAGCTACACCGAGATGGGTAAGCTGCTGCCCATCTCCAAGCTTCTCACGTGCTTGCAGAGCGACATCCAAGGCTGAAACTAGAAGGAGGTTAACGTGTGCCCGTGCGTCAACGTAATTGCAAGCCCATGTTTCTTGTAAGGAAGCAGCAGTGTAAAAGCTTACAGCACCTGGTATTCCCAGGCGGTCTCCCATCCAAGTACTAACCAGGCCCGATCCTGCTTAGCTTCCGAGATCAGGCGTGCTCAGGGTGGTATGGCCGTAAGCCGACGGGCTGGGGACACAGACTCCTTTTATAGACTAGGCAAGGCCCCCTGCTCGTGGAGGAGCTCAAAAGTCAGCCTTTCGAACGTTCAAGAGTTTAAGTTGTTTTTGGTGGGCTTTGCTGTATGGCCGCGCCCTTTGAGTGTGTCAAATGTCAAGCAGCTGTCCGTCAAGGCTCAGAGTGCACTTAGATCACCTTGGGGCGGAGGTGATCAGCAGCAGCCTTTGTTATGCGCACTTAAAAAACATGGCACCACAACAAGTAACTTGTGTGCCACGATCTTGAGTTGGCCCCAGACACTTGTGGGCCATCGCTTCTCGGCCTTTTGGCTAAGATCAAGTGTAGTATCTGTTCTTATCAGTTTAATATCTGATATGTCCTCTATATGGGGATTAAATATTAAATGCATTTTTGAGCATTGGGAGTTGAAAACTGGGGCTTGCTCTCTTCACTCCTTGCATTGACCTGGCATTGCAGTGCCACCAGGAACGGTGCACCATTCTCTTTTTTCTGTGAAAACCAAAGCAAGGCTGGAACTAGAAGGACGTTAACGTGTACCTGTGCCAGGCCCGTGCGTCAACGTAATTGCAAGCCCATGTTTCTTGTAAGGAAGCAGCAGTGTAAAAGCTTACAGCACCTGGTATTCCCAGGCGGTCTCCCATCCAAGTACTAACCAGGCCCGACCCTGCTTAGCTTCCGAGATCAGACGAGATCGGGCGTGCTCAGGGTGGTATGGCCGTAAGCCGACGGGCTGGGGACACAGACTCCTTTTATAGACTAGGCAAGGCCCCCTGCTCGTGGAGGAGCTCAAAAGTCAGCCTTTCGAACACACTGCACTTGAGCCTTTATCTCGAGTACCTGCTACACTATATTCCAGTATTAGGAAGCTACATCGAGATGGGTAAGCTGCTGCCCATCTCCAAGCTTCTCACATGCTTGCAGAGCGACATCCAAGGCTGAAACTAGAAGGACGTTAACGTGTGCCAACGTAATTGCAAGCCCATGTTTCTTGTAAGGAAGCAGCAGTGTAAAAGCTTACAGCACCTGGTATTCCCAGGCGGTCTCCCATCCAAGTACTAACCAGGCCCGACCCTGCTTAGCTTCCGAGATCAGACGAGATCGGGCGTGCTCAGGGTGGTATGGCCGTAAGCCGACGGGCTGGGGACACAGACTCCTTTTATAGACTAGGCAAGGCCCCCTGCTCGTGGAGGAGCTCAAAAGTCAGCCTTTCGAACACACTGCACTTGAGCCTTTATCTCCACTACCTGCTACACTCTATTCCAGTATTAGGAAGCTACACCGAGATGGGTAAGCTGCTCCCCATCTCCAAGCTTCTCACGTGCTTGCAGAGCGACATCCAAGGCTGAAACTAGAAGGACGTTAACGTGTGCCCGTGCGTCACCGTAATTGCAAGCCCATGTTTCTTGTAAGGAAGCAGCAGTGTAAAAGCTTACAGCACCTGGTATTCCCAGGCGGTCTCCCATCCAAGTACTAACCAGGCCCGACCCTGCTTAGCTTCCGAGATCAGACGAGATCGGGCGTGCTCAGGGTGGTATGGCCGTAAGCCGATGGGCTGGGGACACAGACTCCTTTTATAGACTAGGCAAGGCCCCCTGCTCGTGGAGGAGCTCAAAAGTCAGCCTTTCGAACACACTGCACTTGAGCCTTTATCTCCACTACCTGCTACACTATATTCCAGTATTAGGAAGCTACACCGAGATGGTTAAGCTGCTGCCCATCTCCAAGCTTCTCACGTGCTTGCAGAGCGACATCCAAGGCTGAAACTAGAAGGAGGTTAACGTGTGCCTGTGCGTCAACGTAATTGCAAGCCCATGTTTCTTGTAAGGAAGCAGCAGTGTAAAAGCTTACAGCACCTGGTATTCCCAGGCGGTCTCCCATCCAAGTACTAACCAGGCCCGACCCTGCTTAGCTTC
Organism: Solea solea; assembly: GCF_958295425.1. Lineage (NCBI taxonomy): Eukaryota > Metazoa > Chordata > Actinopteri > Pleuronectiformes > Soleidae > Solea > Solea solea. The sequence goes on along the minus strand of NC_081149.1, from coordinate 2,657,099 downwards.
CGAGATCAGACGAGATCGAGCGTGCTCAGGGTGGTATGGCCGTAAGCCGACGGGCTGGGGACACAGACTCCTTTTATAGACTAGGCAAGGCACCCTGCTCGTGGAGGAGCTCAAAGGTCAGCCTTTCGAACGTTCAAGAGTTTAAGTTGTTTTTGGTGGGCTTTGCTGTATGGCCGCGCCCTTTGAGTGTGTCAAATGTCAAGCAGCTGTCCGTCAAGGCTCAGAGTGCACTTAGATCACCTTGGGGCGGAGGTGATCAGCAGCAGCCTTTGTTATGCGCACTTAAAAAACATGGCACCACAACAAGTTACTTGTGTGCCAAGATCTTGAGTTGGCCCCAGACACTTGTGGGCCATCGCTTCTCGGCCTTTTGGCTAAGATCAAGTGTAGTATCTGTTCTTATCAGTTTAATATCTGATATGTCCTCTATATGGGGATTAAATATTAAATGCATTTTTGAGCATTGGGAGGTGAAAACTGGGGCTTGCTCTCTTCACTCCTTGCATTGACCTGGCATTGCAGTGCCACCAGGAACGGTGCACCATTCTCTTTTTTCTGTGAAAACCAAAGCAAGGCTGGAACTAGAAGGACGTTAACGTGTGCCTGTGCCCGTGCCCGTGCCCGTGCGTCAACGTAATTGCAAGCCCATGTTTCTTGTAAGGAAGCAGCAGTATAAAAGCTTACAGCACCTGGTATTCCCAGGCGGTCTCCCATCCAAGTACTAACCAGGCCCGACCCTGCTTAGCTTCCGAGATCAGACGAGATCGGGCGTGCTCAGGGTGGTATGGCCGTAAGCCGACGGGCTGGGGACACAGACTCCTTTTATAGACTAGGCAAGGCCCCCTGCTCGTGGAGGAGCTGAAAGGTCAGCCTTTCGAACGTTCAAGAGTTTAAGTTGTTTTTGGTGGGCTTTGCTGTATGGCCGCGCCCTTTGAGTGTGTCAAATGTCAAGCAGCTGTCCGTCAAGGCTCAGAGGTGCACTTAGATCACCTTGGGGCGGAGGTGATCAGCAGCAGCCTTTGTTATGCGCACTTAAAAAACATGGCACCACAACAAGTAACTTGTGTGCCAAGATCTTGAGTTGGCCCCAGACAATTGTGGGCCATCGCTTCTCGGACTTTTGGCTAAGATCAAGTGTAGTATCTGTTCTTATCAGTTTAATATCTGATATGTCCTCTATATGGGGATTAAATATTAAATGCATTTTTGAGCATTGGGAGGTGAAAACTGGGGCTTGCTCTCTTCACTCCTTGCATTGACCTGGCATTGCAGTGCCACCAGGAACGGTGCACCATTCTCTTTTTTCTGTGAAAACCAAAGCAAGGCTGGAACTAGAAGGACGTTAACGTGTGCCTGTGCCCGTGCCCGTGCGTCAACGTAATTGCAAGCCCATGTTTCTTGTAAGGAAGCAGCAGTGTAAAAGCTTACAGCACCTGGTATTCCCAGGCGGTCTCCCATCCAAGTACTAACCAGGCCCGACCCTGCTTAGCTTCCGAGATCAGACGAGATCGGGCGTGCTCAGGGTGGTATGGCCGTAAGCCGACGGGCTGGGGACACAGACTCCTTTTATAGACTAGGCAAGGCCCCCTGCTCGTGGAGGAGCTCAAAAGTCAGCCTTTCGAACACACTGCACTTGAGCCTTTATCTCCACTACCTGCTACACTATACTCCAGTATTAGGAAGCTACATCGAGATGGGTAAGCTGCTGCCCATCTCCAAGCTTCTCACGTGCTTGCAGAGTGACATCCAAGGCTGAAACTAGAAGGACGTTAACGTGTGCCCGTGCGTCAACGTAATTGCAAGCCCATGTTTCTTGTAAGGAAGCAGCAGTGTAAAAGCTTACAGCACCTGGTATTCCCAGGCGGTCTCCCATCCAAGTACTAACCAGGCCCGACCCTGCTTAGCTTCCGAGATCAGACGAGATCGGGCGTGCTCAGGGTGGTATGGCCGTAAGCCGACGGGCTGGGGACACAGACTCCTTTTATAGACTAGGCAAGGCCCCCTGCTCGTGGAGGAGCTCAAAGGTCAGCCTTTCGAACGTTCAAGAGTTTAAGTTGTTTTTGGTGGGCTTTGCTGTATGGCCGCGCCCTTTGAGTGTGTCAAATGTCAAGCAGCTGTCCGTCAAGGCTCAGAGGTGCACTTAGATCACCTTGGGGCGGAGGTGATCAGCAGCAGCCTTTGTTATGCGCACTTAAAAAACATGGCACCACAACAAGTAACTTGTGTGCCAAGATCTTGAGTTGGCCCCACACACTTGTGGGCCATCGCTTCTCGGCCTTTTGGCTAAGATCAAGTGTAGTATCTGTTCTTATCAGTTTAATATCTGATATGTCCTCTATATGGGGATTAAATATTAAATGCATTTTTGAGCATTGGGAGGTGAAAACTGGGGCTTGCTCTCTTCACTCCTTGCATTGACCTGGCATTGCAGTGCCACCAGGAACGGTGCACCATTCTCTTTTTTCTGTGAAAACCAAAGCAAGGCTGGAACTAGAAGGACGTTAACGTGTGCCTGTGCCCGTGCCCGTGCGTCAACGTAATTGCAAGCCCATGTTTCTTGTAAGGAAGCAGCAGTGTAAAAGCTTACAGCACCTGGTATTCCCAGGCGGTCTCCCATCCAAGTACTAACCAGGCCCGACCCTGCTTAGCTTCCGAGATCAGACGAGATCGGGCGTGCTCAGGGTGGTATGGCCGTAAGCCGGCGGGCTGGGGACACAGACTCCTTTTATAGACTAGGCAAGGCCCCCTGCTCGTGGAGGAGCTCAAAGGTCAGCCTTTCGAACGTTCAAGAGTTTAAGTTGTTTTTGGTGGGCTTTGCTGTATGGCCGCGCCCTTTGAGTGTGTCAAATGTCAAGCAGCTGTCCGTCAAGGCTCAGAGGTGCACTTAGATCACCTTGGGGTGGAGGTGATCAGCAGCAGCCTTTGTTATGCGCACTTAAAAAACATGGCACCACAACAAGTAACTTGTGTGCCAAGATCTTGAGTTGGCCCCAGACACTTGTGGGCCATCGCTTCTCGGCCTTTTGGCTAAGATCAAGTGTAGTATCTGTTCTTATCAGTTTAATATCTGATATGTCCTCTATATGGGGATTAAATATTAAATGCATTTTTGAGCATTGGGAGGTGAAAACTGGGGCTTGCTCTCTTCACTCCTTGCATTGACCTGGCATTGCAGTGCCACCAGGAACGGTGCACCATTCTCTTTTTTCTGTGAAAACCAAAGCAAGGCTGGAACTAGAAGGACGTTAACGTGTGCCTGTGCCCGTGCCCGTGCGTCAACGTAATTGCAAGCCCATGTTTCTTGTAAGGAAGCAGCAGTGTAAAAGCTTACAGCACCTGGTATTCCCAGGCGGTCTCCCATCCAAGTACTAACCAGGCCCGACCCTGCTTAGCTTCCGAGATCAGACGAGATCGGGCGTGCTCAGGGTGGTATGGCCGTAAGCCGACGGGCTGGGGACACAGACTCCTTTTATAGACTAGGCAAGGCCCCCTGCTCGTGGAGGAGCTCAAAAGTCAGCCTTTCGAACACACTGCACTTGAGCCTTTATCTCCACTACCTGCTACACTATATTCCAGTATTAGGAAGCTACATCGCGATGGGTAAGCTGCTGCCCATCTCCAAGCTTCTCACGTGCTTGCAGAGCGACATCCAAGGCTGAAACTAGAAGGACGTTAACGTGTGCCCGTGCGTCAACGTAATTGCAAGCCCATGTTTCTTGTAAGGAAGCAGCAGTGTAAAAGCTTACAGCACCTGGTATTCCCAGGCGGTCTCCCATCCAAGTACTAAACAGGCCCGACCCTGCTTAGCGTCCGAGATCAGACGAGATCGAGCGTGCTCAGGGTGGTATGGCCGTAAGCCCAGGGGCCGGGGACACAGACTCCTTTTATAGACTAGGCAAGGCCCCCTGCTCGTGGAGGAGCTCAAAAGTTAGCCTTTCGAACACACTAAACTTGAGCCTTTATCTCCACTACCTGCTACACTCTATTCCAGTATTAGGAAGCTACACCGAGATGGGTAAGCTGCTCCCCATCTCCAAGCTTCTCACATGCTTGCAGAGCGACATCCAAGGCTGAAACTAGAAGGACATTAACGTGTGCCCGTGCGTCAACGTAATTGCAAGCCCATGTTTCTTGTAAGGAAGCAGCAGTGTAAAAGCTTACAGCACCTGGTATTCCCAGGCGGTCTCCCATCCAAGTACTAACCAGGCCCGACCCTGCTTAGCTTCCGAGATCAGACGAGATCGGGCGTGCTCAGGGTGGTATGGCCGTAAGCCGGCGGGCTGGGGACACAGACTCCTTTTATAGACTAGGCAAGGCCCCCTGCTCGTGGAGGAGCTCAAAGGTCAGCCTTTCGAACGTTCAAGAGTTTAAGTTGTTTTTGGTGGGCTTTGCTGTATGGCCGCGCCCTTTGAGTGTGTCAAATGTCAAGCAGCTGTCCGTCAAGGCTCAGAGGTGCACTTAGATCACCTTGGGGCGGAGGTGATCAGCAGCAGCCTTTGTTATGCGCACTTAAAAAACATGGCACCACAACAAGTAACTTGTGTGCCAAGATCTTGAGTTGGCCCCACACACTTGTGGGCCATCGCTTCTCGGCCTTTTGGCTAAGATCAAGTGTAGTATCTGTTCTTATCAGTTTAATATCTGATATGTCCTCTATATGGGGATTAAATATTAAATGCATTTTTGAGCATTGGGAGGTGAAAACTGGGGCTTGCTCTCTTCACTCCTTGCATTGACCTGGCATTGCAGTGCCACCAGGAACGGTGCACCATTCTCTTTTTTCTGTGAAAACCAAAGCAAGGCTGGAACTAGAAGGACGTTAACGTGTGCCTGTGCCCGTGCCCGTGCGTCAACGTAATTGCAAGCCCATGTTTCTTGTAAGGAAGCAGCAGTGTAAAAGCTTACAGCACCTGGTATTCCCAGGCGGTCTCCCATCCAAGTACTAAACAGGCCCGACCCTGCTTAGCTTCCGAGATCAGACGAGATCGAGCGTGCTCAGGGTGGTATGGCCGTAAGCCCAGGGGGCCGGGGACACAGACTCCTTTTATAGACTAGGCAAGGCCCCCTGCTCGTGGAGGAGCTCAAAAGTTAGCCTTTCGAACACACTAAACTTGAGCCTTTATCTCCACTACCTGCTACACTCTATTCCAGTATTAGGAAGCTACACCGAGATGGGTAAGCTGCTCCCCATCTCCAAGCTTCTCACATGCTTGCAGAGCGACATCCAAGGCTGAAACTAGAAGGACATTAACGTGTGCCCGTGCGTCAACGTAATTGCAAGCCCATGTTTCTTGTAAGGAAGCAGCAGTGTAAAAGCTTACAGCACCTGGTATTCCCAGGCGGTCTCCCATCCAAGTACTAACCAGGCCCGACCCTGCTTAGCTTCCGAGATCAGACGAGATCGGGCGTGCTCAGGGTGGTATGGCCGTAAGCCGACGGGCTGGGGACACAGACTCCTTTTATAGACTAGGCAAGGCCCCCTGCTCGTGGAGGAGCTCAAAAGTCAGCCTTTCGAACACACTGCACTTGAGCCTTTATCTCCACTACCTGCTACACTATATTCCAGTATTAGGAAGCTACATCGAGATGGGTAAGCTGCTGCCCATCTCCAAGCTTCTCACGTGCTTGCAGAGCGACATCCAAGGCTGAAACTAGAAGGACGTTAACGTGTGCCCGTGCGTCAACGTAATTGCAAGCCCATGTTTCTTGTAAGGAAGCAGCAGTGTAAAAGCTTACAGCACCTGGTATTCCCAGGCGGTCTCCCATCCAAGTACTAAACAGGCCCGACCCTGCTTAGCTTCCGAGATCAGACGAGATCGAGCGTGCTCAGGGTGGTATGGCCGTAAGCCCAGGGGCCGGGGACACAGACTCCTTTTATAGACTAGGCAAGGCCCCCTGCTCGTGGAGGAGCTCAAAAGTTAGCCTTTCGAACACACTAAACTTGAGCCTTTATCTCCACTACCTGCTACACTCTATTCCAGTATTAGGAAGCTACACCGAGATGGGTAAGCTGCTCCCCATCTCCAAGCTTCTCACATGCTTACAGAGCGACATCCAAGGCTGAAACTAGAAGGACATTAACGTGTGCCCGTGCGTCAACGTAATTGCAAGCCCATGTTTCTTGTAAGGAAGCAGCAGTGTAAAAGCTTACAGCACCTGGTATTCCCAGGCGGTCTCCCATCCAAGTACTAACCAGGCCCGACCCTGCTTAGCTTCCGAGATCAGACGAGATCGGGCGTGCTCAGGGTGGTATGGCCGTAAGCCGGCGGGCTGGGGACACAGACTCCTTTTATAGACTAGGCAAGGCCCCCTGCTCGTGGAGGAGCTCAAAGGTCAGCCTTTCGAACGTTCAAGAGTTTAAGTTGTTTTTGGTGGGCTTTGCTGTATGGCCGCGCCCTTTGAGTGTGTCAAATGTCAAGCAGCTGTCCGTCAAGGCTCAGAGGTGCACTTAGATCACCTTGGGGCGGAGGTGATCAGCAGCAGCCTTTGTTATGCGCACTTAAAAAACATGGCACCACAACAAGTAACTTGTGTGCCAAGATCTTGAGTTGGCCCCAGACATTTGTGGGCCATCGCTTCTCGGCCTTTTGGCTAAGATCAAGTGTAGTATCTGTTCTTATCAGTTTAATATCTGATATGTCCTCTATATGGGGATTAAATATTAAATGCATTTTTGAGCATTGGGAGGTGAAAACTGGGGCTTGCTCTCTTCACTCCTTGCATTGACCTGGCATTGCAGTGCCACCAGGAACGGTGCACCATTCTCTTTTTTCTGTGAAAACCAAAGCAAGGCTGGAACTAGAAGGACGTTAACGTGTGCCTGTGCCCGTGCCCGTGCGTCAACGTAATTGCAAGCCCATGTTTCTTGTAAGGAAGCAGCAGTGTAAAAGCTTACAGCACCTGGTATTCCCAGGCGGTCTCCCATCCAAGTACTAACCAGGCCCGACCCTGCTTAGCTTCCGAGATCAGACGAGATCGGGCGTGCTCAGGGTGGTATGGCCGTAAGCCGACGGGCTGGGGACACAGACTCCTTTTATAGACTAGGCAAGGCCCCCTGCTCGTGGAGGAGCTCAAAGGTCAGCCTTTCGAACGTTCAAGAGTTTAAGTTGTTTTTGGTGGGCTTTGCTGTATGGCCGCGCCCTTTGAGTGTGTCAAATGTCAAGCAGCTGTCCGTCAAGGCTCAGAGGTGCACTTTGATCACCTTGGGGCGGAGGTGATCAGCAGCAGCCTTTGTTATGCGCACTTAAAAAACATGGCACCACAACAAGTAACTTGTGTGCCAAGATCTTGAGTTGGCCCCACACACTTGTGGGCCATCGCTTCTCGGCCTTTTGGCTAAGATCAAGTGTAGTATCTGTTCTTATCAGTTTAATATCTGATATGTCCTCTATATGGGGATTAAATATTAAATGCATTTTTGAGCATTGGGAGGTGAAAACTGGGGCTTGCTCTCTTCACTCCTTGCATTGGCCTGGCATTGCAGTGCCACCAGGAACGGTGCACCATTCTCTTTTTTCTGTGAAAACCAAAGCAAGGCTGGAACTAGAAGGACGTTAACGTGTGCCTGTGCCCGTGCCCGTGCGTCAACGTAATTGCAAGCCCATGTTTCTTGTAAGGAAGCAGCAGTGTAAAAGCTTACAGCACCTGGTATTCCCAGGCTGTCTCCCATCCAAGTACTAACCAGGCCCGACCCTGCTTAGCATCCGAGATCAGACGAGATCGGGCGTGCTCAGGGTGGTATGGCCGTAAGCCGACGGGCTGGGGACACAGACTCCTTTTATAGACTAGGCAAGGCCCCCTGCTCGTGGAGGAGCTCAAAAGTCAGCCTTTCGAACACACTGCACTTGAGCCTTTATCTCCACTACACGCTACACTATATTCCAGTATTAGGAAGCTACATCGAGATGGGTAAGCTGCTGCCCATCTCCAAGCTTCTCACGTGCTTGCAGAGCGACATCCAAGGCTGAAACTAGAAGGACGTTAACGTGTGCCCGTGCGTCAACGTAATTGCAAGCCCATGTTTCTTGTAAGGAAGCAGCAGTGTAAAAGCTTACAGCACCTGGTATTCCCAGGCGGTCTCCCATCCAAGTACTAAACAGGCCCGACCCTGCTTAGCTTCCGAGATCAGACGAGATCGAGCATGCTCAGGGTGGTATGGCCGTAAGCCCAGGGGCCGGGGACACAGACTCCTTTTATAGACTAGGCAAGGCCCCCTGCTCGTGGAGGAGCTCAAAAGTTAGCCTTTCGAACACACTAAACTTGAGCCTTTATCTCCACTACCTGCTACACTCTATTCCAGTATTAGGAAGCTACATCGAGATGGGTAAGCTGCTGCCCATCTCCAAGCTTCTCACGTGCTTGCAGAGCGACATCCAAGGCTGAAACTAGAAGGACGTTAACGTGTGCCCGTGCGTCAACGTAATTGCAAGCCCATGTTTCTTGTAAGGAAGCAGCAGTGTAAAAGCTTACAGCACCTGGTATTCCCAGGCGGTCTCCCATCCAAGTACTAACCAGGCCCGACCCTGCTTAGCTTCCGAGATCAGACGAGATCGGGCGTGCTCAGGGTGGTATGGCCGTAAGCCGACGGGCTGGGGACACAGACTCCTTTTATAGACTAGGCAAGGCCCCCTGCTCGTGGAGGAGCTCAAAGGTCAGCCTTTCGAACGTTCAAGAGTTTAAGTTGTTTTTGGTGGGCTTTGCTGTATGGCCGCGCCCTTTGAGTGTGTCAAATGTCAAGCAGCTGTCCGTCAAGGCTCAGAGGTGCACTTAGATCACCTTGGGGCGGAGGTGATCAGCAGCAGCCTTTGTTATGCGCACTTAAAAAACATGGCACCACAACAAGTAACTTGTGTGCCAAGATCTTGAGTTGGCCCCACACACTTGTGGGCCATCGCTTCTCGGCCTTTTGGCTAAGATCAAGTGTAGTATCTGTTCTTATCAGTTTAATATCTGATATGTCCTCTATATGGGGATTAAATATTAAATGCATTTTTGAGCATTGGGAGGTGAAAACTGGGGCTTGCTCTCTTCACTCCTTGCATTGACCTGGCATTGCAGTGCCACCAGGAACGGTGCACCATTCTCTTTTTTCTGTGAAAACCAAAGCAAGGCTGGAACTAGAAGGACTTTAACGTGTGCCTGTGCCCGTGCCCGTGCGTCAACGTAATTGCAAGCCCATGTTTCTTGTAAGGAAGCAGCAGTGTAAAAGCTTACAGCACCTGGTATTCCCAGGCGGTCTCCCATCCAAGTACTAACCAGGCCCGACCCTGCTTAGCTTCCGAGATCAGACGAGATCGGGCTTGCTCAGGGTGGTATGGCCGTAAGCCAACGGGCTGGGGACACAGACTCCTTTTATAGACTAGGCAAGGCCCCCTGCTCGTGGAGGAGCTGAAAGGTCAGCCTTTCGAACGTTCAAGAGTTTAAGTTGTTTTTGGTGGGCTTTGCTGTAGAGCCGCGCCCTTTGAGTGTGTCAAATGTCAAGCAGCTGTCCGTCAAGGCTCAGAGGTGCACTTAGATCACCTTGGGGCGGAGGTGATCAGCAGCAGCCTTTGTTATGCGCACTTAAAAAACATGGCACCACAACAAGTAACTTGTGTGCCAAGATCTTGAGTTGGCCCCAGACAATTGTGGGCCATCGCTTCTCGGCCTTTTGGCTAAGATCAAGTGTAGTATCTGTTCTTATCAGTTTAATATCTGATATGTCCTCTATATGGGGATTAAATATTAAATGCATTTTTGAGCATTGGGAGGTGAAAACTGGGGCTTGCTCTCTTCACTCCTTGCATTGACCTGGCATTGCAGTGCCACCAGGAACGGTGCACCATTCTCTTTTTTCTGTGAAAACCAAAGCAAGGCTGGAACTAGAAGGACGTTAACGTGTGCCTGTGCCCGTGCCCGTGCGTCAACGTAATTGCAAGCCCATGTTTCTTGTAAGGAAGCAGCAGTGTAAAAGCTTACAGCACCTGGTATTCCCAGGCGGTCTCCCATCCAAGTACTAACCAGGCCCGACCCTGCTTAGCTTCCGAGATCAGACGAGATCGGGCGTGCTCAGGGTGGTATGGCCGTAAGGCGACGGGCTGGGGACACAGACTCCTTTTATAGACTAGGCAAGGCCCCCTGCTCGTGGAGGAGCTCAAAAGTCAGCCTTTCGAACACACTGCACTTGAGCCTTTATCTCCACTACCTGCTACACTATATTCCAGTATTAGGAAGCTACATCGAGATGGGTAAGCTGCTGCCCATCTCCAAGCTTCTCACGTGCTTGCAGAGCGACATCCAAGGCTGAAACTAGAAGGACGTTAACGTGTGCCCGTGCGTCAACGTAATTGCAAGCCCATGTTTCTTGTAAGGAAGCAGCAGTGTAAAAGCTTACAGCACCTGGTATTCCCAGGCGGTCTCCCATCCAAGTACTAACCAGGCCCGACCCTGCTTAGCTTCCGAGATCAGACGAGATCGGGCGTGCTCAGGGTGGTATGGCCGTAAGCCGATGGGCTGGGGACACAGACTCCTTTTATAGACTAGGCAAGGCCCCCTGCTCGTGGAGGAGCTCAAAGGTCAGCCTTTCGAACGTTCAAGAGTTTAAGTTGTTTTTGGTGGGCTTTGCTGTATGGCCGCGCCCTTTGAGTGTGTCAAATGTCAAGCAGCTGTCCGTCAAGGCTCAGAGGTGCACTTAGATCACCTTGGGGCGGAGGTGATCAGCAGCAGCCTTTGTTATGCGCACTTAAAAAACATGGCACCACAACAAGTAACTTGTGTGCCAAGATCTTGAGTTGGCCCCACACACTTGTGGGCCATCGCTTCTCGGCCTTTTGGCTAAGATCAAGTGTAGTATCTGTTCTTATCAGTTTAATATCTGATATGTCCTCTATATGGGGATTAAATATTAAATGCATTTTTGAGCATTGGGAGGTGAAAACTGGGGCTTGCTCTCTTCACTCCTTGCATTGGCCTGGCATTGCAGTGCCACCAGGAACGGTGCACCATTCTCTTTTTTCTGTGAAAACCAAAGCAAGGCTGGAACTAGAAGGACGTTAACGTGTGCCTGTGCCCGTGCCCGTGCGTCAACGTAATTGCAAGCCCATGTTTCTTGTAAGGAAGCAGCAGTGTAAAAGCTTACAGCACCTGGTATTCCCAGGCGGTCTCCCATCCAAGTACTAACCAGGCCCGACCCGCTTAGCTTCCGAGATCAGACGAGATCGGGCGTGCTCAGGGTGGTATGGCCGTAAGCCGATGGGCTGGGGACACAGACTCCTTTTATAGACTAGGCAAGGCCCCCTGCTTGTGGAGGAGCTCAAAGGTCAGCCTTTCGAACGTTCAAGAGTTTAAGTTGTTTTTGGTGGGCTTTGCTGTATGGCCGCGCCCTTTGAGTGTGTCAAATGTCAAGCAGCTGTCCGTCAAGGCTCAGAGGTGCACTTAGATCACCTTGGGGTGGAGGTGATCAGCAGCAGCCTTTGTTATGCGCACTTAAAAAACATGGCACCACAACAAGTAACTTGTGTGCCAAGATCTTGAGTTGGCCCCACACACTTGTGGGCCATCGCTTCTCGGCCTTTTGGCTAAGATCAAGTGTAGTATCTGTTCTTATCAGTTTAATATCTGATATGTCCTCTATATGGGGATTAAATATTAAATGCATTTTTGAGCATTGGGAGGTGAAAACTGGGGCTTGCTCTCTTCACTCCTTGCTGATCTGGCATTGCAGTGCCACCAGGAACGGTGCACCATTCTCTTTTTTCTGTGAAAACCAAAGCAAGGCTGGAACTAGAAGGACGTTAACGTGTGCCTGTGCCCGTGCCCGTGCGTCAACGTAATTGCAAGCCCATGTTTCTTGTAAGGAAGCAGCAGTGTAAAAGCTTACAGCACCTGGTATTCCCAGGCGGTCTCCCATCCAAGTACTAACCAGGCCCGACCCTGCTTAGCTTCCGAGATCAGACGAGATCGGGCGTGCTCAGGGTGGTATGGCCGTAAGCCAACGGGCTGGGGACACAGACTCCTTTTATAGACTAGGCAAGGCCCCCTGCTCGTGGAGGAGCTGAAAGGTCAGCCTTTCGAACGTTCAAGAGTTTAAGTTGTTTTTGGTGGGCTTTGCTGTATGGCCGCGCCCTTTGAGTGTGTCAAATGTCAAGCAGCTGTCCGTCAAGGCTCAGAGGTGCACTTAGATCACCTTGGGGCGGAGGTGATCAGCAGCAGCCTTTGTTATGCGCACTTAAAAAACATGGCACCACAACAAGTAACTTGTGTGCCAAGATCTTGAGTTGGCCCCAGACAATTGTGGGCCATCGCTTCTCGGCCTTTTGGCTAAGATCAAGTGTAGTATCTGTTCTTATCAGTTTAATATCTGATATGTCCTCTATATGGGGATTAAATATTAAATGCATTTTTGAGCATTGGGAGGTGAAAACTGGGGCTTGCTCTCTTCACTCCTTGCATTGACCTGGCATTGCAGTGCCACCAGGAACGGTGCACCATTCTCTTTTTTCTGTGAAAACCAAAGCAAGGCTGGAACTAGAAGGACGTTAACGTGTGCCTGTGCCCGTGCCCGTGCGTCAACGTAATTGCAAGCCCATGTTTCTTGTAAGGAAGCAGCAGTGTAAAAGCTTACAGCACCTGGTATTCCCAGGCGGTCTCCCATCCAAGTACTAACCAGGCCCGACCCTGCTTAGCTTCCGAGATCAGACGAGATCGGGCGTGCTCAGGGTGGTATGGCCGTAAGGCGACGGGCTGGGGACACAGACTCCTTTTATAGACTAGGCAAGGCCCCCTGCTCGTGGAGGAGCTCAAAAGTCAGCCTTTCGAACACACTGCACTTGAGCCTTTATCTCCACTACCTGCTACACTATATTCCAGTATTAGGAAGCTACATCGAGATGGGTAAGCTGCTGCCCATCTCCAAGCTTCTCACGTGCTTGCAGAGCGACATCCAAGGCTGAAACTAGAAGGACGTTAACGTGTGCCCGTGCGTCAACGTAATTGCAAGCCCATGTTTCTTGTAAGGAAGCAGCAGTGTAAAAGCTTACAGCACCTGGTATTCCCAGGCGGTCTCCCATCCAAGTACTAACCAGGCCCGACCCTGCTTAGCTTCCGAGATCAGACGAGATCGGGCGTGCTCAGGGTGGTATGGCCGTAAGCCGACGGGCTGGGGACACAGACTCCTTTTATAGACTAGGCAAGGCCCCCTGCTCGTGGAGGAGCTCAAAGGTCAGCCTTTCGAACGTTCAAGAGTTTAAGTTGTTTTTGGTGGGCTTTGCTGTATGGCCGCGCCCTTTGAGTGTGTCAAATGTCAAGCAGCTGTCCGTCAAGGCTCAGAGGTGCACTTAGATCACCTTGGGGCGGAGGTGATCAGCAGCAGCCTTTGTTATGCGCACTTAAAAAACATGGCACCACAACAAGTAACTTGTGTGCCAAGATCTTGAGTTGGCCCCAGACACTTGTGGGCCATCGCTTCTCGGCCTTTTGGCTAAGATCAAGTGTAGTATCTGTTCTTATCAGTTTAATATCTGATATGTCCTCTATATGGGGATTAAATATTAAATGCATTTTTGAGCATTGGGAGGTGAAAACTGGGGCTTGCTCTCTTCACTCCTTGCATTGACCTGGCATTGCAGTGCCACCAGGAACGGTGCACCATTCTCTTTTTTCTGTGAAAACCAAAGCAAGGCTGGAACTAGAAGGACGTTAACGTGTGCCTGTGCCCGTGCCCGTGCGTCAACGTAATTGCAAGCCCATGTTTCTTGTAAGGAAGCAGCAGTGTAAAAGCTTACAGCACCTGGTATTCCCAGGCGGTCTCCCATCCAAGTACTAACCAGGCCCGACCCTGCTTAGCTTCCGAGATCAGACGAGATCGGGCGTGCTCAGGGTGGTATGGCCGTAAGCCGGTGGGCTGGGGACACAGACTCCTTTTACAGGCTAGGCAAGGCCCCCTGCTCGTGGAGGAGCTCAAAGGTCAGCCTTTCGAACGTTCAAGAGTTTAAGTTGTTTTTGGTGGGCTTTGCTGTATGGCCGCGCCCTTTGAGTGTGTCAAATGTCAAGCAGCTGTCCGTCAAGGCTCAGAGGTGCACTTAGATCACCTTGGGGCGGAGGTGATCAGCAGCAGCCTTTGTTATGCGCACTTAAAAAACATGGCACCACAACAAGTAACTTGTGTGCCAGGATCTTGAGTTGGCCCCACACACTTGTGGGCCATCGCTTCTCGGCCTTTTGGCTAAGATCAAGTGTAGTATCTGTTCTTATCAGTTTAATATCTGATATGTCCTCTATATTGGGATTAAATATTAAATGCATTTTTGAGCATTGGGAGGTGAAAACTGGGGCTTGCTCTCTTCACTCCTTGCATTGACCTGGCATTGCAGTGCCACCAGGAACGGTGCACCATTCTCTTTTTTCTGTGAAAACCAAAGCAAGGCTGGAACTAGAAGGACGTTAACGTGTGCCTGTGCCCGTGCCCGTGCGTCAACGTAATTGCAAGCCCATGTTTCTTGTAAGGAAGCAGCAGTGTAAAAGCTTACAGCACCTGGTATTCCCAGGCGGTCTCCCATCCAAGTACTAAACAGGCCCGACCCTGCTTAGCGTCCGAGATCAGACGAGATCGAGCGTGCTCAGGGTGGTATGGCCGTAAGCCCAGGGGCCGGGGACACAGACTCCTTTTATAGACTAGGCAAGGCCCCCTGCTCGTGGAGGAGCTCAAAAGTTAGCCTTTCGAACACACTAAACTTGAGCCTTTATCTCCACTACCTGCTACACTCTATTCCAGTATTAGGAAGCTACACCGAGATGGGTAAGCTGCTCCCCATCTCCAAGCTTCTCACATGCTTGCAGAGCGACATCCAAGGCTGAAACTAGAAGGACATTAACGTGTGCCCGTGCGTCAACGTAATTGCAAGCCCATGTTTCTTGTAAGGAAGCAGCAGTGTAAAAGCTTACAGCACCTGGTATTGCCAGGCGGTCTCCCATCCAAGTACTAACCAGGCCCGACCCTGCTTAGCTTCCGAGATCAGACGAGATCGGGCGTGCTCAGGGTGGTATGGCCGTAAGCCGGCGGGCTGGGGACACAGACTCCTTTTATAGACTAGGCAAGGCCCCCTGCTCGTGGAGGAGCTCAAAGGTCAGCCTTTCGAACGTTCAAGAGTTTAAGTTGTTTTTGGTGGGCTTTGCTGTATGGCCGCGCCCTTTGAGTGTGTCAAATGTCAAGCAGCTGTCCGTCAAGGCTCAGAGGTGCACTTAGATCACCTTGGGGCGGAGGTGATCAGCAGCAGCCTTTGTTATGCGCACTTAAAAAACATGGCACCACAACAAGTAACTTGTGTGCCAAGATCTTGAGTTGGCCCCACACACTTGTGGGCCATTGCTTCTCGGCCTTTTGGCTAAGATCAAGTGTAGTATCTGTTCTTATCAGTTTAATATCTGATATGTCCTCTATATGGGGATTAAATATTAAATGCATTTTTGAGCATTGGGAGGTGAAAACTGGGGCTTGCTCTCTTCACTCCTTGCATTGACCTGGCATTGCAGTGCCACCAGGAACGGTGCACCATTCTCTTTTTTCTGTGAAAACCAAAGCAAGGCTGGAACTAGAAGGACGTTAACGTGTGCCTGTGCCCGTGCCCGTGCGTCAACGTAATTGCAAGCCCATGTTTCTTGTAAGGAAGCAGCAGTGTAAAAGCTTACAGCACCTGGTATTCCCAGGCGGTCACCCATCCAAGTACTAACCAGGCCCGACCCTGCTTAGCTTCCGAGATCAGACGAGATCGGGCATGCTCAGGGTGGTATGGCCGTAAGCCGACGGGCTGGGGACACAGACTCCTTTTATAGACTAGGCAAGGCCCCCTGCTCGTGGAGGAGCTCAAAAGTCAGCCTTTCGAACACACTGCACTTGAGCCTTTATCTCCACTACCTGCTACACTATATTCCAGTATTAGGAAGCTACATCGAGATGGGTAAGCTGCTGCCCATCTCCAAGCTTCTCACGTGCTTGCAGAGCGACATCCAAGGCTGAAACTAGAAGGACGTTAACGTGTGCCCGTGCGTCAACGTAATTGCAAGCCCATGTTTCTTGTAAGGAAGCAGCAGTGTAAAAGCTTACAGCACCTGGTACTCCCAGGCGGTCTCCCATCCAAGTACTAACCAGGCCCGACCCTGCTTAGCTTCCGAGATCAGACGAGATCGGGCGTGCTCAGGGTGGTATGGCCGTAAGCCGACGGGCTGGGGACACAGACTCCTTTTATAGACTAGGCAAGGCCCCCTGGGCGTGGAGGAGCTCAAAAGTCAGCCTTTCGAACACACTAAACTTGAGCCTTTATCTCCACTACCTGCTACACTCTATTCCAGTATTAGGAAGCTACACCGAGATGGGTAAGCTGCTCCCCATCTCCAAGCTTCCCACATGCTTGCAGAGCGACATCCAAGGCTGAAACTAGAAGGACGTTAACATGTGCCCGTGCGTCAACGTAATTGCAAGCCCATGTTTCTTGTAAGGAAGCAGCAGTGTAAAAGCTTACAGCACCTGGTATTCCCAGGCGGTCTCCCATCCAAGTACTAACCAGGCCCGACCCTGTTTAGCTTCCGAGATCAGACGAGATCGGGCATGCTCAGGGTGGTATGGCCGTAAGCCAATGGGCTGGGGACACAGACTCCTTTTATAGACTAGGCAAGGCCCCCTGCTCGTGGAGGAGCTCAAAAGTCAGCCTTGCGAACACACTGCACTTGAGCCTTTATCTCCACTACCTGCTACACTATATTCCAGTATTAGGAAGCTACATCGAGATGGGTTAGCTGCTGCCCATCTCCAAGCTTCTCACGTGCTTGCAGAGCGACATCCAAGGCTGAAACTAGAAGGACGTTAACGTGTGCCCGTGCGTCAACGTAATTGCAAGCCCATGTTTCTTGTAAGGAAGCAGCAGTGTAAAAGCTTACAGCACCTGGTATTCCCAGGCGGTCTCCCATCCAAGTACTAAACAGGCCCGACCCTGCTTAGCTTCCGAGATCAGACGAGATCGAGCGTGCTCAGGGTGGTATGGCCGTAAGCCCAGGGGCCGGGGACACAGACTCCTTTTATAGACTAGGCAAGGCCCCCTGCTCGTGGAGGAGCTCAAAAGTCAGCCTTTCGAACACACTGCACTTGAGCCTTTATCTCCACTACCTGCTACACTATATTCCAGTATTAGGAAGCTACATCGAGATGGGTAAGCTGCTGCCCATCTCCAAGCTTCTCACGTGCTTGCAGAGCGACATCCAAGGCTGAAACTAGAAGGACGTTAACGTGTGCCCGTGCGTCAACGTAATTGCAAGCCCATGTTTCTTGTAAGGAAGCAGCAGTGTAAAAGCTTACAGCACCTGGTATTCCCAGGCGGTCTCCCATCCAAGTACTAACCAGGCCCGACCCTGCTTAGCTTCCGAGATCAGACGAGATCGGGCGTGCTCAGGGTGGTATGGCCGTAAGCCGACGGGCTGGGGACACAGACTCCTTTTATAGACTAGGCAAGGCCCCCTGCTCGTGGAGGAGCTCAAAGGTCAGCCTTTCGAACGTTCAAGAGTTTAAGTTGTTTTTGGTGGGCTTTGCTGTATGGCCGCGCCCTTTGAGTGTGTCAAATGTCAAGCAGCTGTCCGTCAAGGCTCAGAGGTGCACTTAGATCACCTTGGGGCGGAGGTGATCAGCAGCAGCCTTTGTTATGCGCACTTAAAAAACATGGCACCACAACAAGTAACTTGTGTGCCAAGATCTTGAGTTGGCCCCAGACACTTGTGGGCCATCGCTTCTCGGCCTTTTGGCTAAGATCAAGTGTAGTATCTGTTCTTATCAGTTTAATATCTGATATGTCCTCTATATGGGGATTAAATATTAAATGCATTTTTGAGCATTGGGAGGTGAAAACTGGGGCTTGCTCTCTTCACTCCTTGCATTGACCTGGCATTGCAGTGCCACCAGGAACGGTGCACCATTCTCTTTTTTCTGTGAAAACCAAAGCAAGGCTGGAACTAGAAGGACGTTAACGTGTGCCTGTGCCCGTGCCCGTGCGTCAACGTAATTGCAAGCCCATGTTTCTTGTAAGGAAGCAGCAGTGTAAAAGCTTACAGCACCTGGTATTCCCAGGCGGTCTCCCATCCAAGTACTAACCAGGCCCGACCCTGCTTAGCTTCCGAGATCAGACGAGATCGGGCGTGCTCAGGGTGGTATGGCCGTAAGCCGGCGGGCTGGGGACACAGACTCCTTTTATAGACTAGGCAAGGCTCCCTGCTCGTGGAGGAGCTCAAAGGTCAGCCTTTCGAACGTTCAAGAGTTTAAGTTGTTTTTGGTGGGCTTTGCTGTATGGCCGCGCCCTTTGAGTGTGTCAAATGTCAAGCAGCTGTCCGTCAAGGCTCAGAGGTGCACTTAGATCACCTTGGGGCGGAGGTGATCAGCAGCAGCCTTTGTTATGCGCACTTAAAAAACATGGCACCACAACAAGTAACTTGTGTGCCAAGATCTTGAGTTGGCCCCAGACACTTGTGGGCCATCGCTTCTCGGCCTTTTGGCTAAGATCAAGTGTAGTATCTGTTCTTATCAGTTTAATATCTGATATGTCCTCTATATGGGGATTAAATATTAAATGCATTTTTGAGCATTGGGAGGTGAAAACTGGGGCTTGCTCTCTTCACTCCTTGCATTGACCTGGCATTGCAGTGCCACCAGGAACGGTGCACCATTCTCTTTTTTCTGTGAAAACCAAAGCAAGGCTGGAACTAGAAGGACGTTAACGTGTGCCTGTGCCCGTGCCCGTGCGTCAACGTAATTGCAAGCCCATGTTTCTTGTAAGGAAGCAGCAGTGTAAAAGCTTACAGCACCTGGTATTCCCAGGCGGTCTCCCATCCAAGTACTAACCAGGCCCGACCCTGCTTAGCTTCCGAGATCAGACGAGATCGGGCGTGCTCAGGGTGGTATGGCCGTAAGCCGACGGGCTGGGGACACAGACTCCTTTTATAGACTAGGCAAGGCCCCCTGCTCGTGGAGGAGCTCAAAAGTCAGCCTTTCGAACACACTGCACTTGAGCCTTTATCTCCACTACACGCTACACTATATTCCAGTATTAGGAAGCTACATCGAGATGGGTAAGCTGCTGCCCATCTCCAAGCTTCTCACGTGCTTGCAGAGCGACATCCAAGGCTGAAACTAGAAGGACGTTAACGTGTGCCCGTGCGTCAACGTAATTGCAAGCCCATGTTTCTTGTAAGGAAGCAGCAGTGTAAAAGCTTACAGCACCTGGTATTCCCAGGCGGTCTCCCATCCAAGTACTAAACAGGCCCGACCCTGCTTAGCTTCCGAGATCAGACGAGATCGAGCGTGCTCAGGGTGGTATGGCCGTAAGCCCAGGGGCCGGGGACACAGACTCCTTTTATAGACTAGGCAAGGCCCCCTGCTCGTGGAGGAGCTCAAAAGTCAGCCTTTCGAACACACTGCACTTGAGCCTTTATCTCCACTACCTGCTACACTATATTCCAGTATTAGGAAGCTACATCGAGATGGGTAAGCTGCTGCCCATCTCCAAGCTTCTCACGTGCTTGCAGAGCGACATCCAAGGCTGAAACTAGAAGGACGTTAACGTGTGCCCGTGCGTCAACGTAATTGCAAGCCCATGTTTCTTGTAAGGAAGCAGCAGTGTAAAAGCTTACAGCACCTGGTATTCCCAGGCGGTCTCCCATCCAAGTACTAACCAGGCCCGACCCTGCTTAGCTTCCGAGATCAGACGAGATCGGGCGTGCTCAGGGTGGTATGGCCGTAAGCCGACGGGCTGGGGACACAGACTCCTTTTATAGACTAGGCAAGGCCCCCTGCTCGTGGAGGAGCTCAAAGGTCAGCCTTTCGAACGTTCAAGAGTTTAAGTTGTTTTTGGTGGGCTTTGCTGTATGGCCGCGCCCTTTGAGTGTGTCAAATGTCAAGCAGCTGTCCGTCAAGGCTCAGAGGTGCACTTAGATCACCTTGGGGCGGAGGTGATCAGCAGCAGCCTTTGTTATGCGCACTTAAAAAACATGGCACCACAACAAGTAACTTGTGTGCCAAGATCTTGAGTTGGCCCCACACACTTGTGGGCCATCGCTTCTCGGCCTTTTGGCTAAGATCAAGTGTAGTATCTGTTCTTATCAGTTTAATATCTGATATGTCCTCTATATGGGGATTAAATATTAAATGCATTTTTGAGCATTGGGAGGTGAAAACTGGGGCTTGCTCTCTTCACTCCTTGCATTGGCCTGGCATTGCAGTGCCACCAGGAACGGTGCACCATTCTCTTTTTTCTGTGAAAACCAAAGCAAGGCTGGAACTAGAAGGACGTTAACGTGTGCCTGTGCCCGTGCCCGTGCGTCAACGTAATTGCAAGCCCATGTTTCTTGTAAGGAAGCAGCAGTGTAAAAGCTTACAGCACCTGGTATTCCCAGGCGGTCTCCCATCCAAGTACTAACCAGGCCCGACCCTGCTTAGCTTCCGAGATCAGACGAGATCGGGCGTGCTCAGGGTGGTATGGCCGTAAGCCGACGGGCTGGGGACACAGACTCCTTTTATAGACTAGGCAAGGCCCCCTGCTCGTGGAGGAGCTCAAAAGTCAGCCTTTCGAACACACTGCACTTGAGCCTTTATCTCCACTACCTGCTACACTATATTCCAGTATTAGGAAGCTACATCGAGATGGGTAAGCTGCTGCCCATCTCCAAGCTTCTCACGTGCTTGCAGAGCGACATCCAAGGCTGAAACTAGAAGGACGTTAACGTGTGCCCGTGCGTCAACGTAATTGCAAGCCCATGTTTCTTGTAAGGAAGCAGCAGTGTAAAAGCTTACAGCACCTGGTATTCCCAGGCGGTCTCCCATCCAAGTACTAACCAGGCCCGACCCTGCTTAGCTTCCGAGATCAGACGAGATCGGGCGTGCTCAGGGTGGTATGGCCGTAAGCCGGTGGGCTGGGGACACAGACTCCTTTTATAGACTAGGCAAGGCTCCCTGCTCGTGGAGGAGCTCAAAGGTCAGCCTTTCGAACGTTCAAGAGTTTAAGTTGTTTTTGGTGGGCTTTGCTGTATGGCCGCGCCCTTTGAGTGTGTCAAATGTCAAGCAGCTGTCCGTCAAGGCTCAGAGGTGCACTTAGATCACCTTGGGGCGGAGGTGATCAGCAGCAGCCTTTGTTATGCGCACTTAAAAAACATGGCACCACAACAAGTAACTTGTGTGCCAAGATCTTGAGTTGGCCCCAGACACTTGTGGGCCATCGCTTCTCGGCCTTTTGGCTAAGATCAAGTGTAGTATCTGTTCTTATCAGTTTAATATCTGATATGTCCTCTATATGGGGATTAAATATTAAATGCATTTTTGAGCATTGGGAGGTGAAAACTGGGGCTTGCTCTCTTCACTCCTTGCATTGACCTGGCATTGCAGTGCCACCAGGAACGGTGCACCATTCTCTTTTTTCTGTGAAAACCAAAGCAAGGCTGGAACTAGAAGGACGTTAACGTGTGCCTGTGCCCGTGCCCGTGCGTCAACGTAATTGCAAGCCCATGTTTCTTGTAAGGAAGCAGCAGTGTAAAAGCTTACAGCACCTGGTATTCCCAGGCGGTCTCCCATCCAAGTACTAACCAGGCCCGACCCTGCTTAGCTTCCGAGATCAGACGAGATCGGGCGTGCTCAGGGTGGTATGGCCGTAAGCCGGCGGGCTGGGGACACAGACTCCTTTTATAGACTAGGCAAGGCTCCCTGCTCGTGGAGGAGCTCAAAGGTCAGCCTTTCGAACGTTCAAGAGTTTAAGTTGTTTTTGGTGGGCTTTGCTGTATGGCCGCGCCCTTTGAGTGTGTCAAATGTCAAGCAGCTGTCCGTCAAGGCTCAGAGGTGCACTTAGATCACCTTGGGGCGGAGGTGATCAGCAGCAGCCTTTGTTATGCGCACTTAAAAAACATGGCACCACAACAAGTAACTTGTGTGCCAAGATCTTGAGTTGGCCCCAGACACTTGTGGGCCATCGCTTCTCGGCCTTTTGGCTAAGATCAAGTGTAGTATCTGTTCTTATCAGTTTAATATCTGATATGTCCTCTATATGGGGATTAAATATTAAATGCATTTTTGAGCATTGGGAGGTGAAAACTGGGGCTTGCTCTCTTCACTCCTTGCATTGACCTGGCATTGCAGTGCCACCAGGAACGGTGCACCATTCTCTTTTTTCTGTGAAAACCAAAGCAAGGCTGGAACTAGAAGGACGTTAACGTGTGCCTGTGCCCGTGCCCGTGCGTCAACGTAATTGCAAGCCCATGTTTCTTGTAAGGAAGCAGCAGTGTAAAAGCTTACAGCACCTGGTATTCCCAGGCGGTCTCCCATCCAAGTACTAACCAGGCCCGACCCTGCTTAGCTTCCGAGATCAGACGAGATCGGGCGTGCTCAGGGTGGTATGGCCGTAAGCCGACGGGCTGGGGACACAGACTCCTTTTATAGACTAGGCAAGGCCCCCTGCTCGTGGAGGAGCTCAAAAGTCAGCCTTTCGAACACACTGCACTTGAGCCTTTATCTCCACTACACGCTACACTATATTCCAGTATTAGGAAGCTACATCGAGATGGGTAAGCTGCTGCCCATCTCCAAGCTTCTCACGTGCTTGCAGAGCGACATCCAAGGCTGAAACTAGAAGGACGTTAACGTGTGCCCGTGCGTCAACGTAATTGCAAGCCCATGTTTCTTGTAAGGAAGCAGCAGTGTAAAAGCTTACAGCACCTGGTATTCCCAGGCGGTCTCCCATCCAAGTACTAAACAGGCCCGACCCTGCTTAGCTTCCGAGATCAGACGAGATCGAGCGTGCTCAGGGTGGTATGGCCGTAAGCCCAGGGGCCGGGGACACAGACTCCTTTTATAGACTAGGCAAGGCCCCCTGCTCGTGGAGGAGCTCAAAAGTTAGCCTTTCGAACACACTAAACTTGAGCCTTTATCTCCACTACCTGCTACACTCTATTCCAGTATTAGGAAGCTACATCGAGATGGGTAAGCTGCTGCCCATCTCCAAGCTTCTCACGTGCTTGCAGAGCGACATCCAAGGCTGAAACTAGAAGGACGTTAACGTGTGCCCGTGCGTCAACGTAATTGCAAGCCCATGTTTCTTGTAAGGAAGCAGCAGTGTAAAAGCTTACAGCACCTGGTATTCCCAGGCGGTCTCCCATCCAAGTACTAACCAGGCCCGACCCTGCTTAGCTTCCGAGATCAGACGAGATCGGGCGTGCTCAGGGTGGTATGGCCGTAAGCCGACGGGCTGGGGACACAGACTCCTTTTATAGACTAGGCAAGGCCCCCTGCTCGTGGAGGAGCTCAAAGGTCAGCCTTTCGAACGTTCAAGAGTTTAAGTTGTTTTTGGTGGGCTTTGCTGTATGGCCGCGCCCTTTGAGTGTGTCAAATGTCAAGCAGCTGTCCGTCAAGGCTCAGAGGTGCACTTAGATCACCTTGGGGCGGAGGTGATCAGCAGCAGCCTTTGTTATGCGCACTTAAAAAACATGGCACCACAACAAGTAACTTGTGTGCCAAGATCTTGAGTTGGCCCCAGACACTTGTGGGCCATCGCTTCTCGGCCTTTTGGCTAAGATCAAGTGTAGTATCTGTTCTTATCAGTTTAATATCTGATATGTCCTCTATATGGGGATTAAATATTAAATGCATTTTTGAGCATTGGGAGGTGAAAACTGGGGCTTGCTCTCTTCACTCCTTGCATTGACCTGGCATTGCAGTGCCACCAGGAACGGTGCACCATTCTCTTTTTTCTGTGAAAACCAAAGCAAGGCTGGAACTAGAAGGACGTTAACGTGTGCCTGTGCCCGTGCCCGTGCGTCAACGTAATTGCAAGCCCATGTTTCTTGTAAGGAAGCAGCAGTGTAACAGCTTACAGCACCTGGTATTCCCAGGCGGTCTCCCATCCAAGTACTAACCAGGCCCGACCCTGCTTAGCTTCCGAGATCAGACGAGATCGGGCGTGCTCAGGGTGGTATGGCCGTAAGCCAACGGGCTGGGGACACAGACTCCTTTTATAGACTAGGCAAGGTCCCCTGCTCGTGGAGGAGCTCAAAAGTCAGCCTTTCGAACACACTGCACTTGAGCCTTTATCTCCACTGCCTGCTACACTCTATTCCAGTATTAGGAAGCTACACCGAGATGGGTAAGCTGCTCCCCATCTCCAAGCTTCTCACGTGCTTGCAGAGCGACATCCAAGGCTGAAACTAGAAGGACGTTAACATGTGCCCGTGCGTCAACGTAATTGCAAGCCCATGTTTCTTGTAAGGAAGCAGCAGTGTAAAAGCTTACAGCACCTGGTATTCCCAGGCGGTCTCCCATCCAAGTACTAACCAGGCCCGACCCTGCATAGCTTCCGAGATCAGACGAGATCGGGCGTGTTCAGGGTGGTATGGCCGTAAGCCAACGGGCTGGGGACACAGACTCCTTTTATAGACTAGTCAAGGCCCCCTGCTCGTGGAGGAGCTCAAAAGTCAGCCTTTCGAACACACTGCACTTGAGCCTTTATCTCCACTACCTGCTACACTCTATTCCAGTATTAGGAAGCTACACCGAGATGGGTAAGCTGCTCCCCATCTCCAAGCTTCTCACGTGCTTGCAGAGCGACATCCAAGGCTGAAACTAGAAGGACGTTAACATGTGCCCGTGCGTCAACGTAATTGCAAGCCCATGTTTCTTGTAAGGAAGCAGCAGTGTAAAAGCTTACAGCACCTGGTATTCCCAGGCGGTCTCCCATCCAAGTACTAACCAGGCCCGACCCTGCATAGCTTCCGAGATCAGACGAGATCGGGCGTGCTCAGGGTGGTATGGCCGTAAGCCAACGGGCTGGGGACACAGACTCCTTTTATAGACTAGTCAAGGCCCCCTGCTCGTGGAGGAGCTCAAAAGTCAGCCTTTCGAACACACTGCACTTGAGCCTTTATCTCCACTACCTGCTACACTCTATTCCAGTATTAGGAAGCTACACCGAGATGGGTAAGCTGCTCCCCATCTCCAAGCTTCTCACGTGCTTGCAGAGCGACATCCAAGGCTGAAACTAGAAGGACGTTAACATGTGCCCGTGCGTCAACGTAATTGCAAGCCCATGTTTCTTGTAAGGAAGCAGCAGTGTAAAAGCTTACAGCACCTGGTATTCCCAGGCGGTCTCCCATCCAAGTACTAACCAGGCCCGACCCTGCTTAGCTTCCGAGATCAGACGAGATCGGGCGTGCTCAGGGTGGTATGGCCGTAAGCCAATGGGCTGGGGACACAGACTCCTTTTATAGACTAGGCAAGGCCCCCTGCTCGTGGAGGAGCTCAAAAGTCAGCCTTGCGAACACATTGCACTTGAGCCTTTATCTCCACTACCTGCTACACTATATTCCAGTATTAGGAATCTACATCGAGATGGGTAAGCTGCTGCCCATCTCCAAGCTTCTCACGTGCTTGCAGAGCGACATCCAAGGCTGAAACTAGAAGGACGTTAACGTGTGCCCGTGCGTCAACGTAATTGCAAGCCCATGTTTCTTGTAAGGAAGCAGCAGTGTAAAAGCTTACAGCACCTGGTATTCCCAGGCGGTCTCCCATCCAAGTACTAAACAGGCCCGACCCTGCTTAGCTTCCGAGATCAGACGAGATCGAGCGTGCTCAGGGTGGTATGGCCGTAAGCCCAGGGGCCGGGGACACAGACTCCTTTTATAGACTAGGCAAGGCCCCCTGCTCGTGGAGGAGCTCAAAAGTCAGCCTTTCGAACACACTAAACTTGAGCCTTTATCTCCACTACCTGCTACACTCTATTCCAGTATTAGGAAGCTACACCGAGATGGGTAAGCTGCTCCCCATCTCCAAGCTTCTCACATGCTTGCCGAGCGACATCCAAGGCTGAAACTAGAAGGACGTTAACGTGTGCCCGTGCGTCAACGTAATTGCAAGCCCATGTTTCTTGTAAGGAAGCAGCAGTGTAAAAGCTTACAGCACCTGGTATTCCCAGGCGGTCTCCCATCCAAGTACTAACCAGGCCCGACCCTGCTTAGCTTCCGAGATCAGACGAGATCGGGCGTGCTCAGGGTGGTATGGCCGTAAGCCGGCGGGGTGGGGACACAGACTCCTTTTATAGACTAGGCAAGGCCCCCTGCTCGTGGAGGAGCTCAAAGGTCAGCCTTTCGAACGTTCAAGAGTTTAAGTTGTTTTTGGTGGGCTTTGCTGTATGGCCGCGCCCTTTGAGTGTGTCAAATGTCAAGCAGCTGTCCGTCAAGGCTCAGAGGTGCACTTAGATCACCTTGGGGCGGAGGTGATCAGCAGCAGCCTTTGTTATGCGCACTTAAAAAACATGGCACCACAACAAGTAACTTGTGTGCCAAGATCTTGAGTTGGCCCCACACACTTGTGGGCCATCGCTTCTCGGCCTTTTGGCTAAGATCAAGTGTAGTATCTGTTCTTATCAGTTTAATATCTGATATGTCCTCTATATGGGGATTAAATATTAAATGCATTTTTGAGCATTGGGAGGTGAAAACTGGGGCTTGCTCTCTTCACTCCTTGCATTGACCTGGCATTGCAGTGCCACCAGGAACGGTGCACCATTCTCTTTTTTCTGTGAAAACCAAAGCAAGGCTGGAACTAGAAGGACGTTAACGTGTGCCTGTGCCCGTGCCCGTGCGTCAACGTAATTGCAAGCCCATGTTTCTTGTAAGGAAGCAGCAGTGTAAAAGCTTACAGCACCTGGTATTCCCAGGCGGTCTCCCATCCAAGTACTAACCAGGCCCGACCCTGCTTAGCTTCCGAGATCAGACGAGATCGGGCGTGCTCAGGGTGGTATGGCCGTAAGCCGACGGGCTGGGGACACAGACTCCTTTTATAGACTAGGCAAGGCCCCCTGCTCGTGGAGGAGCTCAAAGGTCAGCCTTTCGAACGTTCAAGAGTTTAAGTTGTTTTTGGTGGGCTTTGCTGTATGGCCGCGCCCTTTGAGTGTGTCAAATGTCAAGCAGCTGTCCGTCAAGGCTCAGAGGTGCACTTAGATCACCTTGGGGCGGAGGTGATCAGCAGCAGCCTTTGTTATGCGCACTTAAAAAACATGGCACCACAACAAGTAACTTGTGTGCCAAGATCTTGAGTTGGCCCCACACACTTGTGGGCCATCGCTTCTCGGCCTTTTGGCTAAGATCAAGTGTAGTATCTGTTCTTATCAGTTTAATATCTGATATGTCCTCTATATGGGGATTAAATATTAAATGCATTTTTGAGCATTGGGAGGTGAAAACTGGGGCTTGCTCTCTTCACTCCTTGCATTGACCTGGCATTGCAGTGCCACCAGGAACGGTGCACCATTCTCTTTTTTCTGTGAAAACCAAAGCAAGGCTGGAACTAGAAGGACGTTAACGTGTGCCTGTGCCCGTGCCCGTGCGTCAACGTAATTGCAAGCCCATGTTTCTTGTAAGGAAGCAGCAGTGTAAAAGCTTACAGCACCTGGTATTCCCAGGCGGTCTCCCATCCAAGTACTAAACAGGCCCGACCCTGCTTAGCTTCCGAGATCAGACGAGATCGAGCATGCTCAGGGTGGTATGGCCGTAAGCCCAGGGGCCGGGGACACAGACTCCTTTTATAGACTAGGCAAGGCCCCCTGCTCGTGGAGAAGCTCAAAAGTCAGCCTTTCGAACACACTAAACTTGAGCCTTTATCTCCACTACCTGCTACACTCTATTCCAGTATTAGGAAGCTACACCGAGATGGGTAAGCTGCTCCCCATCTCCAAGCTTCTCACATGCTTGCAGAGCGACATCCAAGGCTGAAACTAGAAGGACATTAACGTGTGCCCGTGCGTCAACGTAATTGCAAGCCCATGTTTCTTGTAAGGAAGCAGCAGTGTAAGAGCTTACAGCACCTGGTATTCCCAGACGGTCTCCCATCCAAGTACTAACCAGGCCCGACCCTGCTTAGCTTCCGAGATCAGACGAGATCGGGCGTGCTCAGGGTGGTATGGCCGTAAGCCGACGGGCTGGGGACACAGACTCCTTTTATAGACTAGGCAAGGCCCCCTGCTCGTGGAGGAGCTCAAAGGTCAGCCTTTCGAACGTTCAAGAGTTTAAGTTGTTTTTGGTGGGCTTTGCTGTATGGCCGCGCCCTTTGAGTGTGTCAAATGTCAAGCAGCTGTCCGTCAAGGCTCAGAGGTGCACTTAGATCACCTTGGGGCGGAGGTGATCAGCAGCAGCCTTTGTTATGCGCACTTAAAAAACATGGCACCACAACAAGTAACTTGTGTGCCAAGATCTTGAGTTGGCCCCAGACACTTGTGGGCCATCGCTTCTCGGCCTTTTGGCTAAGATCAAGTGTAGTATCTGTTCTTATCAGTTTAATATCTGATATGTCCTCTATATGGGGATTAAATATTAAATGCATTTTTGAGCATTGGGAGGTGAAAACTGGGGCTTGCTCTCTTCACTCCTTGCATTGACCTGGCATTGCAGTGCCACCAGGAACGGTGCACCATTCTCTTTTTTCTGTGAAAACCAAAGCAAGGCTGGAACTAGAAGGACGTTAACGTGTGCCTGTGCCCGTGCGTCAACGTAATTGCAAGCCCATGTTTCTTGTAAGGAAGCAGCAGTGTAAAAGCTTACAGTACCTGGTATTCCCAGGCGGTCTCCCATCCAAGTATTAACCAGGCCCGACCCTGCTTAGCTTCCGAGATCAGACGAGATCGGGCGTGCTCAGGGTGGTATGGCCGTAAGCCCAGGGGCCGGGGACACAGACTCCTTTTATAGACTAGGCAAGGCCCCCTGCTTGTGGAGGAGCTCAAAAGTCAGCCTTTCGAACACACTGCACTTGAGCCTTTATCTCCACTACCTGCTACACTCTATTCCAGTATTAGGAAGCTACACCGAGATGGGTAAGCTGCTCCCCATCTCCAATTTTCTCACATGCTTGCAGAGCGACATCCAAGGCTGAAACTAGAAGGACGTTAACGTGTGTTTGTGCGTCAACGTAATTGCAAGCCCATGTTTCTTGTAAGGAAGCAGCAGTGTAATAGCTTAAAGCACCTTGTATTCCCAGGCGGTCTCCCATCCAAGTACTAACCAGGCCCGACCCTGCTTAGCTTCCGAGATCAGACGAGATCGGGCGTGCTCAGGGTGGTATGGCGGTAAGCCGACGGGCTGGGGACACAGACTCCTTTTATAGACTAGGCAAGGCCCCCTGCTCGTGGAGGAGCTCAAAAGTCAGCCTTTCGAACGTTCAAGAGTTTAAGTTGTTTTTGGTGGGCTTTGCTGTATGGCCGCGCCCTTTGAGTGTGTCAAATGTCAAGCAGCTGTCTGTCAAGGCTCAGAGTGCACTTAGATCACCTTGGGGCGGAGGTGATCAGCAGCAGCCTTTGTTATGCGCACTTAAAAAACATGGCACCACAACAAGTAACTTGTGTGCCAAGATCTTGAGTTGGCCCCAGACACTTGTGGGCCATCGCTTCTCGGCCTTTTGGCTAAGATCAAGTGTAGTATCTGTTCTTATCAGTTTAATATCTGATATGTCCTCTATATGGGGATTAAATATTAAATGCATTTTTGAGCATTGGGAGTTGAAAACTGGGGCTTGCTCTCTTCACTCCTTGCATTGACCTGGCATTGCAGTGCCACCAGGAACGGTGCACCATTCTCTTTTTTCTGTGAAAACCAAAGCAAGGCTGGAACTAGAAGTACGTTAACGTGTGCCTGTGCCCGTGCCCGTGCGTCAACGTAATTGCAAGCCCATGTTTCTTGTAAGGAAGCAGCAGTGTAAAAGCTTACAGCACCTGGTATTCCCAGGCGGTCTCCCATCCAAGTACTAACCAGGCCCGACCCTGCTTAGCTTCCGAGATCAGACGAGATCGGGCGTGCTCAGGGTGGTATGGCCGTAAGCCGACGGGCTGGGGACACAGACTCCTTTTATAGACTAGGCAAGGCCCCCTGCTCGTGGAGGAGCTCAAAAGTCAGCCTTTCGAACACACTGCACTTGAGCCTTTATCTCGAGTACCTGCTACACTATATTCCAGTATTAGGAAGCTACATCGAGATGGGTAAGCTGCTGCCCATCTCCAAGCTTCTCACATGCTTGCAGAGCGACATCCAAGGCTGAAACTAGAAGGACGTTAACGTGTGCCAACGTAATTGCAAGCCCATGTTTCTTGTAAGGAAGCAGCAGTGTAAAAGCTTACAGCACCTGGTATTCCCAGGCGGTCTCCCATCCAAGTACTAACCAGGCCCGACCCTGCTTAGCTTCCGAGATCAGACGAGATCGGGCGTGCTCAGGGTGGTATGGCCGTAAGCCGACGGGCTGGGGACACAGACTCCTTTTATAGACTAGGCAAGGCCCCCTGCTCGTGGAGGAGCTCAAAAGTCAGCCTTTCGAACACACTGCACTTGAGCCTTTATCTCCACTACCTGCTACACTATATTCCAGTATTAGGAAGCTACATCGAGATGGGTAAGCTGCTGCCCATCTCCAAGCTTCTCACGTGCTTGCAGAGCGACATCCAAGGCTGAAACTAGAAGGACGTTAACGTGTGCCCGTGCGTCAACGTAATTGCAAGCCCATGTTTCTTGTAAGGAAGCAGCAGTGTAAAAGCTTACAGCACCTGGTATTCCCAGGCGGTCTCCCATCCAAGTACTAAACAGGCCCGACCCTGCTTAGCTTCCGAGATCAGACGAGATCGGGCGTGCTCAGGGTGGTATGGCCGTAAGCCCAGGGGCCGGGGACACAGACTCCTTTTATAGACTAGGCAAGGCCCCCTGCTCGTGGAGGAGCTCAAAAGTCAGCCTTTCGAACACACTAAACTTGAGCCTTTATCTCCACTACCTGCTACACTCTATTCCAGTATTAGGAAGCTACACCGAGATGGGTAAGCTGCTCCCCATCTCCAAGCTTCTCACATGCTTGCCGAGCGACATCCAAGGCTGAAACTAGAAGGACATTAACGTGTGCCCGTGCGTCAACGTAATTGCAAGCCCATGTTTCTTGTAAGGAAGCAGCAGTGTAAAAGCTTACAGCACCTGGTATTCCCAGGCGGTCTCCCATCCAAGTACTAACCAGGCCCGACCCTGCTTAGCTTCCGAGATCAGACGAGATCGGGCGTGCTCAGGGTGGTATGGCCGTAAGCCGGCGGGGTGGGGACACAGACTCCTTTTATAGACTAGGCAAGGCCCCCTGCTCGTGGAGGAGCTCAAAGGTCAGCCTTTCGAACGTTCAAGAGTTTAAGTTGTTTTTGGTGGGCTTTGCTGTATGGCCGCGCCCTTTGAGTGTGTCAAATGTCAAGCAGCTGTCCGTCAAGGCTCAGAGGTGCACTTAGATCACCTTGGGGCGGAGGTGATCAGCAGCAGCCTTTGTTATGCGCACTTAAAAAACATGGCACCACAACAAGTAACTTGTGTGCCAAGATCTTGAGTTGGCCCCAGACACTTGTGGGCCATCGCTTCTCGGCCTTTTGGCTAAGATCAAGTGTAGTATCTGTTCTTATCAGTTTAATATCTGATATGTCCTCTATATGGGGATTAAATATTAAATGCATTTTTGAGCATTGGGAGGTGAAAACTGGGGCTTGCTCTCTTCACTCCTTGCATTGACCTGGCATTGCAGTGCCACCAGGAACGGTGCACCATTCTCTTTTTTCTGTGAAAACCAAAGCAAGGCTGGAACTAGAAGGACGTTAACGTGTGCCTGTGCCCGTGCCCGTGCGTCAACGTAATTGCAAGCCCATGTTTCTTGTAAGGAAGCAGCAGTGTAAAAGCTTACAGCACCTGGTATTCCCAGGCGGTCTCCCATCCAAGTACTAACCAGGCCCGACCCTGCTTAGCTTCCGAGATCAGACGAGATCGGGCGTGCTCAGGGTGGTATGGCCGTAAGCCGACGGGCTGGGGACACAGACTCCTTTTATAGACTAGGCAAGGCCCCCTGCTCGTGGAGGAGCTCAAAGGTCAGCCTTTCGAACGTTCAAGAGTTTAAGTTGTTTTTGGTGGGCTTTGCTGTATGGCCGCGCCCTTTGAGTGTGTCAAATGTCAAGCAGCTGTCCGTCAAGGCTCAGAGGTGCACTTAGATCACCTTGGGGCGGAGGTGATCAGCAGCAGCCTTTGTTATGCGCACTTAAAAAACATGGCACCACAACAAGTAACTTGTGTGCCAAGATCTTGAGTTGGCCCCAGACACTTGTGGGCCATCGCTTCTCGGCCTTTTGGCTAAGATCAAGTGTAGTATCTGTTCTTATCAGTTTAATATCTGATATGTCCTCTATATGGGGATTAAATATTAAATGCATTTTTGAGCATTGGGAGGTGAAAACTGGGGCTTGCTCTCTTCACTCCTTGCATTGACCTGGCATTGCAGTGCCACCAGGAACGGTGCACCATTCTCTTTTTTCTGTGAAAACCAAAGCAAGGCTGGAACTAGAAGGACGTTAACGTGTGCCTGTGCCCGTGCCCGTGCGTCAACGTAATTGCAAGCCCATGTTTCTTGTAAGGAAGCAGCAGTGTAAAAGCTTACAGCACCTGGTATTCCCAGGCGGTCTCCCATCCAAGTACTAACCAGGCCCGACCCTGCATAGCTTCCGAGATCAGACGAGATCGGGCGTGCTCAGGGTGGTATGGCCGTAAGCCAACGGGCTGGGGACACAGACTCCTTTTATAGACTAGTCAAGGCCCCCTGCTCGTGGAGGAGCTCAAAAGTCAGCCTTTCGAACACACTGCACTTGAGCCTTTATCTCCACTACCTGCTACACTCTATTCCAGTATTAGGAAGCTACACCGAGATGGGTAAGCTGCTCCCCATCTCCAAGCTTCTCACGTGCTTGCAGAGCGACATCCAAGGCTGAAACTAGAAGGACGTTAACATGTGCCCGTGCGTCAACGTAATTGCAAGCCCATGTTTCTTGTAAGGAAGCAGCAGTGTAAAAGCTTACAGCACCTGGTATTCCCAGGCGGTCTCCCATCCAAGTACTAACCAGGCCCGACCCTGCATAGCTTCCGAGATCAGACGAGAGCGGGCGTGCTCAGGGTGGTATGGCCGTAAGCCAACGGGCTGGGGACACAGACTCCTTTTATAGACTAGTCAAGGCCCCCTGCTCGTGGAGGAGCTCAAAAGTCAGCCTTTCGAACACACTGCACTTGAGCCTTTATCTCCACTACCTGCTACACTCTATTCCAGTATTAGGAAGCTACACCGAGATGGGTAAGCTGCTCCCCATCTCCAAGCTTCTCACGTGCTTGCAGAGCGACATCCAAGGCTGAAACTAGAAGGACGTTAACATGTGCCCGTGCGTCAACGTAATTGCAAGCCCATGTTTCTTGTAAGGAAGCAGCAGTGTAAAAGCTTACAGCACCTGGTATTCCCAGGCGGTCTCCCATCCAAGTACTAACCAGGCCCGACCCTGCTTAGCTTCCTAGATCAGACGAGATCGGGCGTGCTCAGGGTGGTATGGCCGT
>NC_081149.1:2616200-2621200 GCF_958295425.1 Solea solea | reverse complement strand
TCTTTGAAAACCAAAGCACGGCTGGAACTAGAAGGACGTTAAGGTGTGCCTGTGCCCGTGCCCGTGTGTCAACGTAATTGCAAGCCCATGTTTCTTGTAAGGAAGCAGCAGTGTAAAAGCTTACAGTACCTGGTATTCCCAGGCGGTCTCCCATCCAAGTATTAACCAGGCCCGACCCTGCTTAGCTTCCGAGATCAGACGAGATCGGGCCTGCTCAGGGTGGTATGGCCGTAAGCCGACGGGCTGGGGACACAGACTCCTTTTATAGACTAGGCAAGGCCCCCTGCTCGTGGAGGAGCTCAAAAGTCAGCCTTTCGAACACACTGCACTTGAGCCTTTATCTCCACTACCTGCTACACTCTTTTCCAGTATTAGGAAGCTACACCAAGATGGGTAAGCTGCTCCCTATCTCCAAGCTTCTCACATGCTTGCAGAGCGACATCCAAGGCTGAAACTAGAAGGACGTTAACGTGTGCCCGTGCGTAAACGTAATTGCAAGCCCATGTTTCTTGTAAGGAAGCAGCAGTGTAAGAGCTTACAGCACCTGGTATTCCCAGGCGGTCTCCCATCCAAGTACTAACCAGGCCCGACCCTGCTTAGCTTCCGAGATCAGACGAGATCGGGCGTGCACAGGGTGGAATGGCCGTAAGCCGACGGGCTGGGGACACAGACTCCTTTTATAGACTAGGCAAGGCCCCCTGCTCGTGGAGGAGCTCAAAAGTCAGCCTTTCGAACACACTGCACTTGAGCCTTTATCTCCACTACCTGCTACACTATATTCCAGTATTAGGAAGCTACATCGAGATGGGTAAGCTGCTGCCCATCTCCAAGCTTCTCACGTGCTTGCAGAGCGACATCCAAGGCTGAAACTAGAAGGACGTTAACGTTTGCCCGTGCGTCAACGTAATTGCAACCCCATGTTTCTTGTAAGGAAGCAGCAGTGTAAAAGCTTACAGCACCTGGTATTCCCAGGCGGTCTCCCATCCAAGTACTAACCAGGCCCGACCCTGCTTAGCTTCCGAGATCAGACGAGATCGGGCGTGCTCAGGGTGGTATGGCCGTAAGCCCAGGGGCCGGGGACACAGACTCCTTTTATAGACTAGGCAAGGCCCCCTGCTTGTGGAGGAGCTCAAAAGTCAGCCTTTCGAACACACTGCACTTGAGCCTTTATCTCCACTACCTGCTACACTCTATTCCAGTATTAGGAAGCTACACCGAGATGGGTAAGCTGCTCCCCATCTCCAAGCTTCTCACATGCTTGCAGAGCGACATCCAAGGCTGAAACTAGAAGGACGTTAACGTGTGCCCGTGCGTCAACGTAATTGCAAGCCCATGTTTCTTGTAAGGAAGCAGCAGTGTAATAGCTTACAGCACCTGGTATTCCCAGGCGGTCTCCCATCCAAGTACTAAACAGGCCCGACCCTGCTTAGCTTCCGAGATCAGACGAGATCGGGCGTGCTCAGGGTGGTATGGCCGTAAGCCGACGGGCTGGGGACACAGACTCCTTTTATAGACTAGGCAAGGCCCCCTGCTCGTGGAGGAGCTCAAAAGTCAGCCTTTCGAACGTTCAAGAGTTTAAGTTGTTTTTGGTGGGCTTTGCTGTATGGCCGCGCCCTTTGAGTGTGTCAAATGTCAAGCAGCTGTCCGTCAAGGCTCAGAGGTGCACTTAGATCACCTTGGGGCGGAGGTGATCAGCAGCAGCCTTTGTTATGCGCACTTAAAAAACATGGCACCACAACAAGTAACTTGTGTGCCAAGATCTTGAGTTGGCCCCAGACACTTGTGGGCCATCGCTTCTCGGCCTTTTGGCTAAGATCAAGTGTAGTATCTGTTCTTATCAGTTTAATATCTGATATGTCCTCTATATGGGGATTAAATATTAAATGCATTTTTGAGCATTGGGAGGTGAAAACTGGGGCTTGCTCTCTTCACTCCTTGCATTGACCTGGCATTGCAGTGCCACCAGGAACGGTGCACCATTCTCTTTTTTCTGTGAAAACCAAAGCAAGGCTGGAACTAGAAGGACGTTAACGTGTGCCTGTGCCCGTGCCCGTGCATCAACGTAATTGCAAGCCCATGTTTCTTGTAAGGAAGCAGCAGTGTAAAAGCTTACAGCACCTGGTATTCCCAGGCGGTCTCCCATCCAAGTACTAAACAGGCCC
This sequence comes from Solea solea, assembly GCF_958295425.1. Taxonomy (NCBI): domain Eukaryota; kingdom Metazoa; phylum Chordata; class Actinopteri; order Pleuronectiformes; family Soleidae; genus Solea; species Solea solea. The sequence continues at coordinate 2,619,038 of NC_081149.1, read as the reverse complement.
GACCCTGCTTAGCTTCCGAGATCAGACGAGATCGAGCGTGCTCAGGGTGGTTTGGCGGTAAGCCCAGGGGCCGGGGACACAGACTCCTTTTATAGACTAGGCAAGGCCCCCTGCTCGTGGAGGAGCTCAAAAGTCAGCCTTTCGAACACACTAAACTTGAGCCTTTATCTGCACTACCTGCTACACTCTATTCCAGTATTAGGAAGCTACACCGAGATGGGTAAGCTACTCCCCATCTCCAAGCTTCTCACATGCTTGCAGAGCGTCATCCAAGGCTGAAACTAGAAGGACGTTAACGTGTGCCAACGTAATTGCAAGCCCATGTTTCTTGTAAGGAAGCAGCAGTGTAAAAGCTTACAGCACCTGGTATTCCCAGGCGGTCTCCCATCCAAGTACTAACCAGGCCCGACCCTGCTTAGCTTCCGAGATCAGACGAGATCGGGCGTGCTCAGGGTGGTATGGCCGTAAGCCGACGGGGTTGGGACACAGACTCCTTTTATAGACTAGGCAAGGCCCCCTGCTCGTGGAGGAGCTCAAAAGTCAGCCTTTCGAACACACTGCACTTGAACCTTTATCTCCACTACCTGCTACACTCTATTCCAGTATTAGGAAGCTACACCGAGATGGGTAAGATTCTCCCTATCTCCAAGCTTCTCACATGCTTGCAGAGCGACATCCAAGGCTGAAACAAGAAGGACGTTAACGTGTGCCCGTGCGTCAACGTAATTGCAAGCCCATGTTTCTTGTAAGGAAGCAGCAGTGTAAGAGCTTACAGCACCTGGTATTCCCAGGCGGTCTCCCATCCAAGTACTAACAAGGCCCGACTCTGCTTAGCTTCCGAGATCAGACGAGATCGGGCGTGCTCAGGGTGGTATGACCGTAAGCTGACGGGCTGGGGACACAGACTCCTTTTATAGACTAGGCAAGGCCCCCTGCTCGTGGAGGAGCTCAAAAGTCAGCCTTTCGAACACACTGCACTTGAGCCTTTATCTCCACTACCTGCTACACTCTATTCCAGTATTAGGAAGCTACACCGAGATGGGTAAGCTACTCCCCATCTCCAAGCTTCTCACGTGCTTGCAGAGCGACATCCAAGGCTGAAACCAGAAGGACGTTAACATGTGCCCGTGCGTCAACGTAATTGCAAGCCCATGTTTCTTGTAAGGAAGCAGCAGTGTAAAAGCTTACAGCACCTGGTATTCCCAGGCGGTCTCCCATCCAAGTACTAACCAGGCCCGACCCTGCTTAGCTTCCGAGATCAGACGAGATCGGGCGTGCTCAGGGTGGCATGGCCGTAAGCCGACGGGCTGGGGACACAGACTTCTTTTATAGACTAGGCAAGGCCCCCTGCTCGTGGAGGAGCTCAAAGGTCAGCCTTTCGAACGTTCAAGAGTTTAAGTTGTTTTTGGTGGGCTTTGCTGTATGGCCGCGCCCTTTGAGTGTGTCAAATGTCAAGCAGCTGTCCGTCAAGGCTCAGAGGTGCACTTAGATCACCTTGGGGCGGAGGTGATCAGCAGCAGCCTTTGTTATGCGCACTTAAAAAACATGGCACCACAACAAGTAACTTGTGTGCCAAGATCTTGAGTTGGCCCCAGACACTTGTGGGCCATCGCTTCTCGGCCTTTTGGCTAATATCAAGTGTAGTATCTGTTCTTATCAGTTTAATATCTGATATGTCCTCTATATGGGGATTAAATATTAAATGCATTTTTGAGCATTGGGAGGTGAAAACTGGGGCTTGCTCTCTTCACTCCTTGCATTGACCTGGCATTGCAGTGCCACCAGGAACGGTGCACCATTCTCTTTTTTCTGTGAAAACCAAAGCAAGGCTGGAACTAGAAGGACGTTAACGTGTGCCTGTGCCCGTGCCCATGTGTCAACGTAATTGCAAGCCCATGTTTCTTGTAAGGAAGCAGCAGTGTAAAAGCTTACAGCACCTGGTATTCCCAGGCGGTGTCCCATCCAAGTACTAACCAGGCCCGACCCTGCTTAGCTTCCGAGATCAGACGAGATCGGGCGTGCTCAGGGTGGTATGGCCGTAAGCCGACGGGCTGGGGACACAGACTCCTTTTATAGACTAGGCAAGGCCCCCTGCTCGTGGAGGAGCTCAAAAGTCAGCCTTTCGAACACACTGCACTTGAGCCTTTATCTCCACTACCTGCTACACTCTATTCCAGTATTAGGAAGCTACACCGAGATGGGTAAGCTGCTCCCCATCGCCAAGCTTCTCACATGCTTGCAGAGCGACATCCAAGGCTGAAACTAGAAGGACGTTAACGTGTGCCCGTGCGTCAACGTAATTGCAAGCCCATGTTTCTTGTAAGGAAGCAGCAGTGTAAAAGCTTACAGCACCTGGTATTCCCAGGCGGTCTCCCATCCAAGTACTAACCAGGCCCGACCCTGCTTAGCTTCCGAGATCAGACGAGATCGGGCGTGCTCAGGGTGGTATGGCCGTAAGCCGACGGGCTGGGGACACAGACTCCTTTTATAGACTAGGCAAGGCCCCCTGCTCGTGGAGGAGCTCAAAAGTCAGCCTTTCGAACACACTGCACTTGAGCCTTTATCTCCACTACCTGCTACACTCTATTCCAGTATTAGGAAGCTACACCGAGATGGGTAAGCTGCTCCCCATCGCCAAGCTTCTCACATGCTTGCAGAGCGACATCCAAGGCTGAAACTAGAAGGACGTTAACGTGTGCCCGTGTGTCAACGTAATTGCAAGCCCATGTTTCTTGTAAGGAAGCAGCAGTGTAAAAGCTTACAGCACCTGGTATTCCCAGGCGGTCTCCCATCCAAGTACTAACCAGGCCCGACCCTGCTTAGCTTCCGAGATCAGAC
>NC_081149.1:2578700-2591200 GCF_958295425.1 Solea solea | reverse complement strand
ACTAGGCAAGGCCCCCTGCTTGTGGAGGAGCTCAAAAGTCAGCCTTTCGAACACACTGCACTTGAGCCTTTATCTCCACTACCTGCTACACTCTATTCCAGTATTAGGAAGCTACACCGAGATGGGTAAGCTGCTCCCCATCTCCAAGCTTCTCACATGCTTGCAGAGCGACATCCAAGGCTGAAACTAGAAGGACGTTAACGTGTGCCCGTGTAATTGCAAGCCCATGTTTCTTGTAAGGAAGCAGCAGTGTAATAGCTTACAGCACCTTGTATTCCCAGGCGGTCTCCCATCCAAGTACTAACCAGGCCCGACCCTGCTTAGCTTCCGAGATCAGACGAGATCGGGCGTGCTCAGGGTGGTATGGCGGTAAGCCGACGGGCTGGGGACACAGACTCCTTTTATAGACTAGGCAAGGCCCCCTGCTCGTGGAGGAGCTCAAAAGAAGCCTTTCGAACGTTCAAGAGTTTAAGTTGTTTTTGGTGGGCTTTGCTGTATGGCCGCGCCCTTTGAGTGTGTCAAATGTCAAGCAGCTGTCCGTCAAGGCTCAGAGGTGCACTTAGATCACCTTGGGGCGGAGGTGATCAGCAGCAGCCTTTGTTATGCGCACTTAAAAAACATGGCACCACAACAAGTAACTTGTGTGCCAAGATCTTGAGTTGGCCCCAGACACTTGTGGGCCATCGCTTTTCGGCCTTTTGGCTAAGATCAAGTGTAGTATCTGTTCTTATCAGTTTAATATCTGATATGTCCTCTATATGGGGATTAAATATTAAATGCATTTTTGAGCATTGGGAGGTGAAAACTGGGGCTTGCTCTCTTCACTCCCTGCATTGACCTGGCATTGCAGTGCCACCAGGAATGGTGCACCATTCTCTTTTTTCTGTGAAAACCAAAGCAAGGCTGGAAGTAGAAGGACGTTAACGTGTGCCTGTGCCCGTGCCCGTGCGTCAACGTAATTGCAAGCCCATGTTTCTTGTAAGGAAGCAGCAGTGTAAAAGCTTACAGCACCTGGTATTCCCAGGCGGTCTCCCATCCAAGTACTAACCAGGCCCGACCCTGCTTAGCTTCCGAGATCAGACGAGATCGGGCGTGCTCAGGGTGGTATGGCCGTAAGCCGACGGGCTGGGGACACAGACTCCTTTTATAGACTAGGCAAGGCCCCCTGCTCGTGGAGGAGCTCAAAGGTCAGCCTTTCGAACGTTCAAGAGTTTAAGTTGTTTTTGGTGGGCTTTGCTGTATGGCCGCGCCCTTTGAGTGTGTCAAATGTCAAGCAGCTGTCCGTCAAGGCTCAGAGGTGCACTTAGATCATCTTGGGGCAGAGGTGATCAGCAGCAGCCTTTGTTATGCGCACTTAAAAAACATGGCACCACAACAAGTAACTTGTGTGCCAAGATCTTGAGTTGGCCCAAGACACTTGTGGGCCATCGCTTCTCGGCCTTTTGGCTAAGATCAAGTGTAGTATCTGTTCTTATCAGTTTAATATCTGATATGTCCTCTATATGGGGATTAAATATTAAATGCATTTTTGAGCATTGGGAGGTGAAAACTGGGGCTTGCTCTCTTCACTCCTTGCATTGACCTGGCATTGCAGTGCCACCAGGAACGGTGCACAATTCTCTTTTTTCTGTGAAAACCAAAGCAAGGCTGGAAGTAGAAGGACGTTAACGTGTGCCTGTGCCCGTGCCCGTGCGTCAACGTAATTGCAAGCCCATGTTTCTTGTAAGGAAGCAGCAGTGTAAAAGCTTACAGCACCTGGTATTCCCAGGCGGTCTCCCATCCAAGTACTAACCAGGCCCGACCCTGCTTAGCTTCCGAGATCAGACGAGATCGGGCGTGCTCAGGGTGGTATGGCCGTAAGCCGACGGGCTGGGGACACAGACTCCTTTTATAGACTAGGCAAGGCCCCCTGCTCGTGGAGGAGCTCAAAGGTCAGCCTTTCGAACGTTCAAGAGTTTAAGTTGTTTTTGGTGGGCTTTGCTGTATGGCCGCGCCCTTTGAGTGTGTCAAATGTCAAGCAGCTGTCCGTCAAGGCTCAGAGGTGCACTTAGATCATCTTGGGGCAGAGGTGATCAGCAGCAGCCTTTGTTATGCGCACTTAAAAAACATGGCACCACAACAAGTAACTTGTGTGCCAAGATCTTGAGTTGGCCCAAGACACTTGTGGGCCATCGCTTCTCGGCCTTTTGGCTAAGATCAAGTGTAGTATCTGTTCTTATCAGTTTAATATCTGATATGTCCTCTATATGGGGATTAAATATTAAATGCATTTTTGAGCATTGGGAGGTGAAAACTGGGGCTTGCTCTCTTCACTCCTTGCATTGACCTGGCATTGCAGTGCCACCAGGAACGGTGCACAATTCTCTTTTTTCTGTGAAAACCAAAGCAAGGCTGGAACTAGAAGGACGTTAACGTGTGCCTGTGCCCGTGCCCGTGCGTCAACGTAATTGCAAGCCCATTTTTCTTGTAAGGAAGCAGCAGCAGTGTAAAAGCTTACAGCACCTGGTATTCCCAGGCGGTCTCCCATCCAAGTACTAACCAGGCCCGACCCTGCTTAGCTTCCGAGATCAGACGAGATCGGGCGTGCTCAGGGTGGTATGGCCGTAAGCCGACGGGCTGGGGACACAGACTCCTTTTATAGACTAGGCAAGGCCCCCTGCTCGTGGAGGAGCTCAAAAGTCAGCCTTTCGAACACACTGCACTTGAGCCTTTATCTCCACTACCTGCTACACTCTATTCCAGTATTAGGAAGCTACACCGAGATAGGTAAGCTGCTCCCCATCTCCAAGCTTCTCATGTGCTTGCAGAGCGACATCCAAGGCTGAAACTAGAAGGACGTTAACGTGTGCCCGTGCGTCAACGTAATTGCAAGCCCATGTTTCTTGTAAGGAAGCAGCAGTGTAAAAGCTTACAGCACCTGGTATTCCCAGGCGGTCTCCCATCCAAGTACTAACCAGGCCCGACCCTGCTTAGCTTCCGAGATCAGACGAGATCGGGCGTGCTCAGGGTGGTATGGCCGTAAGCCGACGGGCTGGGGACACAGACTCCTTTTATAGACTAGGCAAGGCCCCCTGCTCGTGGAGGAGCTCAAAAGTCAGCCTTTCGAACACACTGCACTTGAGCCTTTATCTCCACTACCTGCTACACTCTATTCCAGTATTAGGAAGCTACACCGAGATGGGTAAGCTGCTCCCCATCTCCAAGCTTCTCACGTGCTTGCAGAGCGACATCCAAGGCTGAAACTAGAAGGACGTTAACGTGTGCCCGTGCGTCAACGTAATTGCAAGCCCATGTTTCTTGTAAGGAAGCAGCAGTGTAAAAGCTTACCCCACCTGGTATTCCCAGGCGGTCTCCCATCCAAGTACTAACCAGGCCCGACCCTGCTTAGCTTCCGAGATCAGACGAGATCGGGCGTGCTCAGGGTGGTATGGCCGTAAGCCGACGGGCTGGGGACACAGACTCCTTTTATAGACTAGGCAAGGCCCCCTGCTCGTGGAGGAGCTCAAAGGTCAGCCTTTCGAACGTTCAAGAGTTTAAGTTGTTTTTGGTGGGCTTTGCTGTATGGCCGCGCCCTTTGAGTGTGTCAAATGTCAAGCAGCTGTCCGTCAAGGCTCAGAGGTGCACTTAGATCATCTTGGGGCAGAGGTGATCAGCAGCAGCCTTTGTTATGCGCACTTAAAAAACATGGCACCACAACAAGTAACTTGTGTGCCAAGATCTTGAGTTGGCCCAAGACACTTGTGGGCCATCGCTTCTCGGCCTTTTGGCTAAGATCAAGTGTAGTATCTGTTCTTATCAGTTTAATATCTGATATGTCCTCTATATGGGGATTAAATATTAAATGCATTTTTGAGCATTGGGAGGTGAAAACTGGGGCTTGCTCTCTTCACTCCTTGCATTGACCTGGCATTGCAGTGCCACCAGGAACGGTGCACAATTCTCTTTTTTCTGTGAAAACCAAAGCAAGGCTGGAAGTAGAAGGACGTTAACGTGTGCCTGTGCCCGTGCCCGTGCGTCAACGTAATTGCAAGCCCATGTTTCTTGTAAGGAAGCAGCAGTGTAAAAGCTTACAGCACCTGGTATTCCCAGGCGGTCTCCCATCCAAGTACTAACCAGGCCCGACCCTGCTTAGCTTCCGAGATCAGACGAGATCGGGCGTGCTCAGGGTGGTATGGCCGTAAGCCGACGGGCTGGGGACACAGACTCCTTTTATAGACTAGGCAAGGCCCCCTGCTCGTGGAGGAGCTCAAAGGTCAGCCTTTCGAACGTTCAAGAGTTTAAGTTGTTTTTGGTGGGCTTTGCTGTATGGCCGCGCCCTTTGAGTGTGTCAAATGTCAAGCAGCTGTCCGTCAAGGCTCAGAGGTGCACTTAGATCATCTTGGGGCAGAGGTGATCAGCAGCAGCCTTTGTTATGCGCACTTAAAAAACATGGCACCACAACAAGTAACTTGTGTGCCAAGATCTTGAGTTGGACCAAGACACTTGTGGGCCATTGCTTCTCGGCCTTTTGGCTAAGATCAAGTGTAGTATCTGTTCTTATCAGTTTAATATCTGATATGTCCTCTATATGGGGATTAAATATTAAATGCATTTTTGAGCATTGGGAGGTGAAAACTGGGGCTTGCTCTCTTCACTCCTTGCATTGACCTGGCATTGCAGTGCCACCAGGAACGGTGCACAATTCTCTTTTTTCTGTGAAAACCAAAGCAAGGCTGGAAGTAGAAGGACGTTAACGTGTGCCTGTGCCCGTGCCCGTGCGTCAACGTAATTGCAAGCCCATGTTTCTTGTAAGGAAGCAGCAGTGTAAAAGCTTACAGCACCTGGTATTCCCAGGCGGTCTCCCATCCAAGTACTAACCAGGCCCGACCCTGCTTAGCTTCCGAGATCAGACGAGATCGGGCGTGCTCAGGGTGGTATGGCCGTAAGCCGACGGGCTGGGGACACAGACTCCTTTTATAGACTAGGCAAGGCCCCCTGCTCGTGGAGGAGCTCAAAAGTCAGCCTTTCGAAGACACTGCACTTGAGCCTTTATCTCCACTACCTGCTACACTCTATTCCAGTATTAGGAAGCTACACCGAGATAGGTAAGCTGCTCCCCATCTCCAAGCTTCTCATGTGCTTGCAGAGCGACATCCAAGGCTGAAACTAGAAGGACGTTAACGTGTGCCCGTGTGTCAACGTAATTGCAAGCCCATGTTTCTTGTAAGGAAGCAGCAGTGTAAAAGCTTACAGCACCTGGTATTCCCAGGCGGTCTCCCATCCAAGTACTAACCAGGCCCGACCCTGCTTAGCTTCCGAGATCAGACGAGATCGGGCGTGCTCAGGGTGGTATGGCCGTAAGCCGACGGGCTGGGGACACAGACTCCTTTTATAGACTAGGCAAGGCCCCCTGCTCGTGGAGGAGCTCAAAGGTCAGCCTTTCGAACACACTGCACTTGAGCCTTTATCTCCACTACCTGCTACACTCTATTCCAGTATTAGGAAGCTACACCGAGATGGGTAAGCTGCTCCCCATCTCCAAGCTTCTCACGTGCTTGCAGAGCGACATCCAAGGCTGAAACTAGAAGGACGTTAACGTGTGCCCGTGCGTCAACGTAATTGCAAGCCCATGTTTCTTGTAAGGAAGCAGCAGTGTAAAAGCTTACAGCACCTGGTATTCCCAGGCGGTCTCCCATCCAAGTACTAACCAGGCCCGACCCTGCTTAGCTTCCGAGATCAGACGAGATCGGGCGTGCTCAGGGTGGTATGGCCGTAAGCCTACGGGCTGGGGACACAGACTCCTTTTATAGACTAGGCAAGGCCCCCTGCTCGTAGAGGAGCTCAAAGGTCAGCCTTTCGAACGTTCAAGAGTTTAAGTTGTTTTTGGTGGGCTTTGCTGTATGGCCGCGCCCTTTGAGTGTGTCAAATGTCAAGCAGCTGTCCGTCAAGGCTCAGAGGTGCACTTAGATCATCTTGGGGCAGAGGTGATCAGCAGCAGCCTTTGTTATGCGCACTTAAAAAACATGGCACCACAACAAGTAACTTGTGTGCCAAGATCTTGAGTTGGCCCAAGACACTTGTGGGCCATCGCTTCTCGGCCTTTTGGCTAAGATCAAGTGTAGTATCTGTTCTTATCAGTTTAATATCTGATATGTCCTCTATATGGGGATTAAATATTAAATGCATTTTTGAGCATTGGGAGGTGAAAACTGGGGCTTGCTCTCTTCACTCCTTGCATTGACCTGGCATTGCAGTGCCACCAGGAACGGTGCACAATTCTCTTTTTTCTGTGAAAACCAAAGCAAGGCTGGAACTAGAAGGACGTTAACGTGTGCCTGTGCCCGTGCCCGTGCGTCAACGTAATTGCAAGCCCATGTTTCTTGTAAGGAAGCAGCAGTGTAAAAGCTTACAGCACCTGGTATTCCCAGGCGGTCTCCCATCCAAGTACTAACCAGGCCCGACCCTGCTTAGCTTCCGAGATCAGACGAGATCGGGCGTGCTCAGGGTGGTATGGCCGTAAGCCGACGGGCTGGGGACACAGACTCCTTTTATAGACTAGGCAAGGCCCCCTGCTCGTGGAGGAGCTCAAAAGTCAGCCTTTCGAACACACTGGACTTGAGCCTTTATCTCCACTACCTGCTACACTCTATTCCAGTATTAGGAAGCTACACCGAGATGGGTAAGCTGCTCCCCATCTCCAAGCTTCTCACGTGCTTGCAGAGCGACATCCAAGGCTGAAACTAGAAGGACGTTAACGTGTGCCCGTGCGTCAACGTAATTGCAAGCCCATGTTTCTTGTAAGGAAGCAGCAGTGTAAAAGCTTACAGCACCTGGTATTCCCAGGCGGTCTCCCATCCAAGTACTAACCAGGCCCGACCCTGCTTAGCTTCCGAGATCAGACGAGATCGGGCGTGCTCAGGGTGGTATGGCCGTAAGCCGACGGGCTGGGGACACAGACTCCTTTTATAGACTAGGCAAGGCCCCCTGCTCGTGGAGGAGCTCAAAGGTCAGCCTTTCGAACGTTCAAGAGTTTAAGTTGTTTTTGGTGGGCTTTGCTGTATGGCCGCGCCCTTTGAGTGTGTCAAATGTCAAGCAGCTGTCCGTCAAGGCTCAGAGGTGCACTTAGATCATCTTGGGGCAGAGGTGATCAGCAGCAGCCTTTGTTATGCGCACTTAAAAAACATGGCACCACAACAAGTAACTTGTGTGCCAAGATCTTGAGTTGGACCAAGACACTTGTGGGCCATCGCTTCTCGGCCTTTTGGCTAAGATCAAGTGTAGTATCTGTTCTTATCAGTTTAATATCTGATATGTCCTCTATATGGGGATTAAATATTAAATGCATTTTTGAGCATTGGGAGGTGAAAACTGGGGCTTGCTCTCTTCACTCCTTGCATTGACCTGGCATTGCAGTGCCACCAGGAACGGTGCACAATTCTCTTTTTTCTGTGAAAACCAAAGCAAGGCTGGAACTAGAAGGACGTTAACGTGTGCCTGTGCCCGTGCCCGTGCGTCAACGTAATTGCAAGCCCATGTTTCTTGTAAGGAAGCAGCAGTGTAAAAGCTTACAGCACCTGGTATTCCCAGGCGGTCTCCCATCCAAGTACTAACCAGGCCCCACCCTGCTTAGCTTCCGAGATCAGACGAGATCGGGCGTGCTCAGGGTGGTATGGCCGTAAGCCGACGGGCTGGGGACACAGACTCCTTTTATAGACTAGGCAAGGCCCCCTGCTCGTGGAGGAGCTCAAAAGTCAGCCTTTCGAACACACTGCACTTGAGCCTTTATCTCCACTACCTGCTACACTCTATTCCAGTATTAGGAAGCTACACCGAGATGGGTAAGCTGCTCCCCATCTCCAAGCTTCTCACGTGCTTGCAGAGCGACATCCAAGGCTGAAACTAGAAGGACGTTAACGTGTGCCCGTGCGTCAACGTAATTGCAAGCCCATGTTTCTTGTAAGGAAGCAGCAGTGTAAAAGCTTACAGCACCTGGTATTCCCAGGCGGTCTCCCATCCAAGTACTAACCAGGCCCGACCCTGCTTAGCTTCCGAGATCAGACGAGATCGGGCGTGCTCAGGGTGGTATGGCCGTAAGCCGACGGGCTGGGGACACAGACTCCTTTTATAGACTAGGCAAGGCCCCCTGCTCGTGGAGGAGCTCAAAGGTCAGCCTTTCGAACGTTCAAGAGTTTAAGTTGTTTTTGGTGGGCTTTGCTGTATGGCCGCACCCTTTGAGTGTGTCAAATGTCAAGCAGCTGTCCGTCAAGGCTCAGAGGTGCACTTAGATCATCTTGGGGCAGAGGTGATCAGCAGCAGCCTTTGTTATGCGCACTTAAAAAACATGGCACCACAACAAGTAACTTGTGTGCCAAGATCTTGAGTTGGACCAAGACACTTGTGGGCCATCGCTTCTCGGCCTTTTGGCTAAGATCAAGTGTAGTATCTGTTCTTATCAGTTTAATATCTGATATGTCCTCTATATGGGGATTAAATATTAAATGCATTTTTGAGCATTGGGAGATGAAAACTGGGGCTTGCTCTCTTCACTCCTTGCATTGACCTGGCATTGTAGTGCCACCAGGAACGGTGCACAATTCTCTTTTTTCTGTGAAAACCAAAGCAAGGCTGGAACTAGAAGGACGTTAACGTGTGCCTGTGCCCGTGCCCGTGCGTCAACGTAATTGCAAGCCCATGTTTCTTGTAAGGAAGCAGCAGTGTAAAAGCTTACAGCACCTGGTATTCCCAGGCGGTCTCCCATCCAAGTACTAACCAGGCCCGACCCTGCTTAGCTTCCGAGATCAGACGATATCGGGCGTGCTCAGGGTGGTATGGCCGTAAGCCGACGGGCTGGGGACAGACTCCTTTTATAGACTAGGCAAGGCCCCCTGCTCGTGGAGGAGCTCAAAGGTCAGCCTTTCGAACGTTCAAGAGTTTAAGTTGTTTTTGGTGGGCTTTGCTGTATGGCCGCGCCCTTTGAGTGTGTCAAATGTCAAGCAGCTGTCCGTCAAGGCTCAGAGGTGCACTTAGATCATCTTGGGGCAGAGGTGATCAGCAGCAGCCTTTGTTATGCGCACTTAAAAAACATGGCACCACAACAAGTAACTTGTGTGCCAAGATCTTGAGTTGGCCCAAGACACTTGTGGGCCATCGCTTCTCGGCCTTTTGGCTAAGATCAAGTGTAGTATCTGTTCTTATCAGTTTAATATCTGATATGTCCTCTATATGGGGATTAAATATTAAATGCATTTTTGAGCATTGGGAGGTGAAAACTGGGGCTTGCTCTCTTCACTCCTTGCATTGACCTGGCATTGCAGTGCCACCAGGAACGGTGCACAATTCTCTTTTTTCTGTGAAAACCAAAGCAAGGCTGGAACTAGAAGGACGTTAACGTGTGCCTGTGCCCGTGCCCGTGCGTCAACGTAATTGCAAGCCCATGTTTCTTGTAAGGAAGCAGCAGTGTAAAAGCTTACAGCACCTGGTATTCCCAGGCGGACTCCCATCCAAGTACTAACCAGGCCCGACCCTGCTTAGCTTCCGAGATCAGACGAGATCGGGCGTGCTCAGGGTGGTATGGCCGTAAGCCGACGGGCTGGGGACACAGACTCCTTTTATAGACTAGGCAAGGCCCCCTGCTCGTGGAGGAGCTCAAAGGTCAGCCTTTCGAACGTTCAAGAGTTTAAGTTGTTTTTGGTGGGCTTTGCTGTATGGCCGCGCCCTTTGAGTGTGTCAAATGTCAAGCAGCTGTCCGTCAAGGCTCAGAGGTGCACTTAGATCATCTTGGGGCAGAGGTGATCAGCAGCAGCCTTTGTTATGCGCACTTAAAAAACATGGCACCACAACAAGTAACTTGTGTGCCAAGATCTTGAGTTGGCCCAAGACACTTGTGGGCCATCGCTTCTCGGCCTTTTGGCTAAGATCAAGTGTAGTATCTGTTCTTATCAGTTTAATATCTGATATGTCCTCTATATGGGGATTAAATATTAAATGCATTTTTGAGCATTGGGAGGTGAAAACTGGGGCTTGCTCTCTTCACTCCTTGCATTGACCTGGCATTGCAGTGCCACCAGGAACGGTGCACAATTCTCTTTTTTCTGTGAAAACCAAAGCAAGGCTGGAACTAGAAGGACGTTAACGTGTGCCTGTGCCCGTGCCCGTGCGTCAACGTAATTGCAAGCCCATTTTTCTTGTAAGGAAGCAGCAGCAGTGTAAAAGCTTACAGCACCTGGTATTCCCAGGCGGTCTCCCATCCAAGTACTAACCAGGCCCGACCCTGCTTAGCTTCCGAGATCAGACGAGATCGGGCGTGCTCAGGGTGGTATGGCTGTAAGCCGACGGGCTGGGGACACAGACTCCTTTTATAGACTAGGCAAGGCCCCCTGCTCGTGGAGGAGCTCAAAAGTCAGCCTTTCGAACACACTGCACTTGAGCCTTTATCTCCACTACCTGCTACACTCTATTCCAGTATTAGGAAGCTACACCGAGATAGGTAAGCTGCTCCCCATCTCCAAGCTTCTCATGTGCTTGCAGAGCGACATCCAAGGCTGAAACTAGAAGGACGTTAACGTGTGCCCGTGCGTCAACGTAATTGCAAGCCCATGTTTCTTGTAAGGAAGCAGCAGTGTAAAAGCTTACAGCACCTGGTATTCCCAGGCGGTCTCCCATCCAAGTACTAACCAGGCCCCACCCTGCTTAGCTTCCGAGATCAGACGAGATCGGGCGTGCTCAGGGTGGTATGGCCGTAAGCCGACGGGCTGGGGACACAGACTCCTTTTATAGACTAGGCAAGGCCCCCTGCTCGTGGAGGAGCTCAAAAGTCAGCCTTTCGAACACACTGCACTTGAGCCTTTATCTCCACTACCTGCTACACTCTATTCCAGTATTAGGAAGCTACACCGAGATGGGTAAGCTGCTCCCCATCTCCAAGCTTCTCACGTGCTTGCAGAGCGACATCCAAGGCTGAAACTAGAAGGACGTTAACGTGTGCCCGTGCGTCAACGTAATTGCAAGCCCATGTTTCTTGTAAGGAAGCAGCAGTGTAAAAGCTTACAGCACCTGGTATTCCCAGGCGGTCTCCCATCCAAGTACTAACCAGGCCCGACCCTGCTTAGCTTCCGAGATCAGACGAGATTGGGCGTGCTCAGGGTGGTATGGCCGTAAGCCGACGGGCTGGGGACACAGACTCCTTTTATAGACTAGGCAAGGCCCCCTGCTCGTGGAGGAGCTCAAAGGTCAGCCTTTCGAACGTTCAAGAGTTTAAGTTGTTTTTGGTGGGCTTTGCTGTATGGCCGCGCCCTTTGAGTGTGTCAAATGTCAAGCAGCTGTCCGTCAAGGCTCAGAGGTGCACTTAGATCATCTTGGGGCAGAGGTGATCAGCAGCAGCCTTTGTTATGCGCACTTAAAAAACATGGCACCACAACAAGTAACTTGTGTGCCAAGATCTTGAGTTGGCCCAAGACACTTGTGGGCCATCGCTTCTCGGCCTTTTGGCTAAGATCAAGTGTAGTATCTGTTCTTATCAGTTTAATATCTGATATGTCCTCTATATGGGGATTAAATATTAAATGCATTTTTGAGCATTGGGAGGTGAAAACTGGGGCTTGCTCTCTTCACTCCTTGCATTGACCTGGCATTGCAGTGCCACCAGGAACGGTGCACAATTCTCTTTTTTCTGTGAAAACCAAAGCAAGGCTGGAACTAGAAGGACGTTAACGTGTGCCTGTGCCCGTGCCCGTGCGTCAACGTAATTGCAAGCCCATGTTTCTTGTAAGGAAGCAGCAGTGTAAAAGCTTACAGCACCTGGTATTCCCAGGCTGTCTCCCATCCAAGTACTAACCAGGCCTGACCCTGCTTAGCTTCCGAGATCAGACGAGATCGGGCGTGCTCAGGCTGGTATGGCCGTAAGCCGACGGGCTGGGGACACAGACTCCTTTTATAGACTAGGCAAGGCCCCCTGCTCGTGGAGGAGCTCAAAAGTCAGCCTTTCGAACACACTGCACTTGAGCCTTTATCTCCACTACCTGCTACACTCTATTCCAGTATTAGGAAGCTACACCGAGATGGGTAAGCTGCTCCCCATCTCCAAGCTTCTCACGTGCTTGCAGAGCGACATCCAAGGCTGAAACTAGAAGGACGTTAACGTGTGCCCGTGCGTCAACGTAATTGCAAGCCCATGTTTCTTGTAAGGAAGCAGCAGTGTAAAAGCTTACAGCACCTGGTATTCCCAGGCGGTCTCCCATCCAAGTACTAACCAGGCCCGACCCTGCTTAGCTTCCGAGATCAGACGAGATCGGGCGTGCTCAGGGTGGTATGGCCGTAAGCCGACGGGCTGGGGACACAGACTCCTTTTATAGACTAGGCAAGGCCCCCTGCTCGTGGAGGAGCTCAAAAGTCAGCCTTTCGAACACACTGCACTTGAGCCTTTATCTCCACTACCTGCTACACTCTATTCCAGTATTAGGAAGCTACACCGAGATGGGTAAGCTGCTCCCCATCTCTAAGCTTCTCACGTGCTTGCAGAGCGT
>NC_081149.1:2563700-2568700 GCF_958295425.1 Solea solea | reverse complement strand
TGCTTGCAGAGCGACATCCAAGGCTGAAACTAGAAGGACTTTAACGTGTGCCCGTGCGTCAACGTAATTGCAAGCCCATGTTTCTTGTAAGGAAGCAGCAGTGTAAAAGCTTACAGCACCTGGTATTCCCAGGCGGTCTCCCATCCAAGTACTAACCAGGCCCGACCCTGCTTAGCTTCCGAGATCAGACGAGATCGGGCGTGCTCAGGGTGGTATGGCCGTAAGCCGACGGGCTGGGGACACAGACTCCTTTTATAGACTAGGCAAGGCCCCCTGCTCGTGGAGGAGCTCAAAGGTCAGCCTTTCGAACGTTCAAGAGTTTAAGTTGTTTTTGGTGGGCTTTGCTGTATGGCCGCGCCCTTTGAGTGTGTCAAATGTCAAGCAGCTGTCCGTCAAGGCTCAGAGGTGCACTTAGATCACCTTGGGGCAGAGGTGATCAGCAGCAGCCTTTGTTATGCGCACTTAAAAAACATGGCACCACAACAAGTAACTTGTGTGCCAAGATCTTGAGTTGGCCCAAGACACTTGTGGGCCATCGCTTCTAGGCCTTTTGGCTAAGATCAAGTGTAGTATCTGTTCTTATCAGCTTAATATCTGATATGTCCTCTATATGGGGATTAAATATTAAATGCATTTTTGAGCATTGGGAGGTGAAAACTGGGGCTTGCTCTCTTCACTCCTTGCATTGACCTGGCATTGCAGTGCCACCAGGAACTGTGCACAATTCTCTTTTTTCTGTGAAAACCAAAGCAAGCTGGAACTAGAAGGACGTTAACGTGTGCCTGTGCCCGTGCCCGTGCGTCAACGTAATTGCAAGCCCATGTTTCTTGTAAGGAAGCAGCAGTGTAAAAGCTTACAGCACCTGGTATTCCCAGTCGGTCTCCCATCCAAGTACTAACCAGGCCCGACCCTGCTTAGCTTCCGAGATCAGACGAGATCGGGCGTGCTCAGGGTGGTATGGCCGTAAGCCCAGGGGCCGGGGACACAGACTCCTTTTATAGACTAGGCAAGGCCCCCTGCTCGTGGAGGAGCTCAAAAGTCAGCCTTTCGAACACACTGCACTTGAGCCTTTATCTACACTACCTGCTACACTCTATTCCAGTATTAGGAAGCTACACCGAGATGGGTAAGCTGCTCCCCATCTCCAAGCTTCTCACATGCTTGCAGAGCGACATCCAAGGCTGAAACTAGAAGGACATTAACGTGTGCCCGTGCGTCAACGTAATTGCAAGCCCATGTTTCTTGTAAGGAAGCAGCAGTGTAAAAGCTTACAGCACCTGGTATTCCCAGGCGGTCTCCCATCCAAGAACTAACCAGGCCCGACCCTGCTTAGCTTCCGAGATCAGACGAGATCGGGCGTGCTCAGGGTGGTATGGCCGTAAGCCGACGGGCTGGGGACACAGACTCCTTTTATAGACTAGGCAAGGCCCCCTGCTCGTGGAGGAGCTCAAAGGTCAGCCTTTCGAACGTTCAAGAGTTTAAGTTGTTTTTGGTGGGCTTTGCTGTATGGCCGCGCCCTTTGAGTGTGTCAAATGTCAAGCAGCTGTCCGTCAAGGCTCAGAGGTGCACTTAGATCACCTTGGGGCGGAGGTGATCAGCAGCAGCCTTTGTAATGCGCACTTAAAAAACATGGCACCACAACAAGTAACTTGTGTGCCAAGATCTTGAGCTGGCCCCAGACACTTGTGGGCCATCGCTTCTCGGCCTTTTGGCTAAGATCAAGTGTAGTATCTGTTCTTATCAGTTTAATATCTGATATGTCCTCTATATGGGGAATAAATATTAAATGCATTTTTGAGCATTGGGAGGTGAAAACTGGGGCTTGCTCTCTTCACTCCTTGCATTGACCTGGCATTGCAGTGCCACCAGGAACGGTGCACCATTCTCTTTTTTCTGTGAAAACCAAAGCAAGGCTGGAACTAGAAGGACGTTAATGTGTGCCTGTGCCCGTGCCCGTGCGTCAACGTAATTGCAAGCCCATGTTTCTTGTAAGGAAGCAGCAGTGTAAAAGCTTACAGCACCTGGTATTCCCAGGCGGTCTCCCATCCAAGTACTAACCAGGCCCGACCCTGCTTAGCTTCCGAGATCAGACGAGATCGGGCGTGCTCAGGGTGGTATGGCCGTAAGCCGACGGGCTGGGGACACAGACTCCTTTTATAGACTAGGCAAGGCCCCCTGCTCGTGGAGGAGCTCAAAGGTCAGCCTTTCGAACGTTCAAGAGTTTAAGTTGTTTTTGGTGGGCTTTGCTGTATGGCCGCGCCCTTTGAGTGTGTCAAATGTCAAGCAGCTGTCCGTCAAGGCTCAGAGGTGCACTTAGATCACCTTGGGGCAGAGGTGATCAGCAGCAGCCTTTGTTATGCGCACTTAAAAAACATGGCACCACAACAAGTAACTTGTGTGCCAAGATCTTGAGTTGGCCCAAGACACTTGTGGGCCATCGCTTCTCGGCCTTTTGGCTAAGATCAAGTGTAGTATCTGTTCTTATCAGTTTAATATCTGATATGTCCTCTATATGGGGATTAAATATTAAATGCATTTTTGAGCATTGGGAGGTGAAAACTGGGGCTTGCTCTCTTCACTCCTTGCATTGACCTGGCATTGCAGTGCCACCAGGAACTGTGCACAATTCTCTTTTTTCTGTGAAAACCAAAGCAAGGCTGGAACTAGAAGGACGTTAACGTGTGCCTGTGCCCGTGCCCGTGCGTCAACGTAATTGCAAGCCCATGTTTCTTGTAAGGAAGCAGCAGTGTAATAGCTTACATCACCTGGTATTCCCAGGCGGTCTCCCATCCAAGTACTAACCAGGCCCGACCCTGCTTAGCTTCCGAGATCAGACGAGATCGGGCGTGCTCAGGGTGGTATGGCCGTAAGCCGACGGGCTGGGGACACAGACTCCTTTTATAGACTAGGCAAGGCCCCCTGCTCGTGGAGGAGCTCAAAAGTCAGCCTTTCGAACACACTGCACTTG
The DNA here is from genome assembly GCF_958295425.1 of Solea solea. NCBI lineage: Eukaryota > Metazoa > Chordata > Actinopteri > Pleuronectiformes > Soleidae > Solea > Solea solea. The sequence continues at coordinate 2,565,732 of NC_081149.1, read as the reverse complement.
CGCCTTTATCTCCACTACCTGCTACACTCTATTCCAGTATTAGGAAGCTACACCGAGATGGGTAAGCTGCTCCCCATCTCCAAGCTTCTCACGTGCTTGCAGAGCGACATCCAAGGCTGAAACTAGAAGGACGTTAACGTGTGCCCGTGCGTCAACGTAATTGCAAGCCCATGTTTCTTGTAAGGAAGCAGCAGTGTAAAAGCTTACAGCACCTGGTATTCCCAGGCTGTCTCCCATCCAAGTACTAACCAGGCCCGACCCTGCTTAGCTTCCGAGATCAGACGAGATCGGGCGTGCTCAGGGTGGTATGGCCGTAAGCCGACGGGCTGGGGACACAGACTCCTTTTATAGACTAGGCAAGGCCCCCTGCTCGTGGAGGAGCTCAAAAGTCAGCCTTTCGAAAACACTGCACTTGAGCCTTTATCTCCACTACCTGCTACACTACATTCCAGTATTAGGAAGCTACACCGAGATGGGTAAGCTGCTGCCCATCTCCAGCAGCTTACGTGCTTCTCATGTGCTTGCAGAGCGACATCCAAGGCTGAAACTAGAAGGACTTTAACGTGTGCCCGTGCGTCAACGTAATTGCAAGCCCATGTTTCTTGTAAGGAAGCAGCAGTGTAAAAGCTTACAGCACCTGGTATTCCCAGGCGGTCTCCCATCCAAGTACTAACCAGGCCCGACCCTGCTTAGCTTCCGAGATCAGACGAGATCGGGCGTGCTCAGGGTGGTATGGCCGTAAGCCGACGGGCTGGGGACACAGACTCCTTTTATAGACTAGGCAAGGCCCCCTGCTCGTGGAGGAGCTCAAAGGTCAGCCTTTCGAACGTTCAAGAGTTTAAGTTGTTTTTGGTGGGCTTTGCTGTATGGCCGCGCCCTTTGAGTGTGTCAAATGTCAAGCAGCTGTCCGTCAAGGCTCAGAGGTGCACTTAGATCACCTTGGGGCAGAGGTGATCAGCAGCAGCCTTTGTTATGCGCACTTAAAAAACATGGCACCACAACAAGTAACTTGTGTGCCAAGATCTTGAGTTGGCCCAAGACACTTGTGGGCCATCGCTTCTCGGCCTTTTGGCTAAGATCAAGTGTAGTATCTGTTCTTATCAGTTTAATATCTGATATGTCCTCTATATGGGGATTAAATATTAAATGCATTTTTGAGCATTGGGAGGTGAAAACTGGGGCTTGCTCTCTTCACTCCTTGCATTGACCTGGCATTGCAGTGCCACCAGGAACTGTGCACAATTCTCTTTTTTCTGTGAAAACCAAAGCAAGGCTGGAACTAGAGGGACGTTAACGTGTGCCTGTGCCCGTGCCCGTGCGTCAACGTAATTGCAAGCCCATGTTTCTTGTAAGGAAGCAGCAGTGTAAAAGCTTACAGCACCTGGTATTCCCAGGCGGTCTCCCATCCAAGTACTAACCAGGCCCGACCCTGCTTAGCTTCCGAGATCAGACGAGATCGGGCGTGCTCAGGGTGGTATGGCCGTAAGCCGACGGGCTGGGGACACAGACTCCTTTTATAGACTAGGCAAGGCCCCCTGCTCGTGGAGGAGCTCAAAGGTCAGCCTTTCGAACGTTCAAGAGTTTAAGTTGTTTTTGGTGGGCTTTGCTGTATGGCCGCGCCCTTTGAGTGTGTCAAATGTCAAGCAGCTGTCCGTCAAGGCTCAGAGGTGCACTTAGATCACCTTGGGGCAGAGTTGATCAGCAGCAGCCTTTGTTATGCGCACTTAAAAAACATGGCACCACAACAAGTAACTTGTGTGCCAAGATCTTGAGTTGGCCCAAGACACTTGTGGGCCATCGCTTCTCGGCCTTTTGGCTAAGATCAAGTGTAGTATCTGTTCTTATCAGTTTAATATCTGATATGTCCTCCATATGGGGATTAAATATTAAATGCATTTTTGAGCATTGGGAGGTGAAAACTGGGGCTTGCTCTCTTCACTCCTTGCATTGACCTGGCATTGCAGTGCCACCAGGAACTGTGCACAATTCTCTTTTTTCTGTGAAAACCAAAGCAAGGCTGGAACTAGAAGGA
>NC_081149.1:2556200-2558700 GCF_958295425.1 Solea solea | reverse complement strand
TCGAACACACTGCACTTGCGCCTTTATCTCCACTACCTGCTACACTCTATTCCAGTATTAGGAAGCTACACCGAGATGGGTAAGCTGCTCCCCATCTCCAAGCTTCTCACGTGCTTGCAGAGCGACATCCAAGGCTGAAACTAGAAGGACGTTAACGTGTGCCCGTGCGTCAACGTAATTGCAAGCCCATGTTTCTTGTAAGGAAGCAGCAGTGTAAAAGCTTACAGCACCTGGTATTCCCAGGCGGTCTCCCATCCAAGTACTAACCAGGCCCGACCCTGCTTAGCTTCCGAGATCAGACGAGATCGGGCGTGCTCAGGGTGGTATGGCCGTAAGCCGACAGGCTGGGGACACAGACTCCTTTTATAGACTAGGCAAGGCCCCCTGCTCGTGGAGGAGCTCAAAAGTCAGCCTTTCGAACACACTGCACTTGAGCCTTTATCTCCACTACCTGCTACACTATATTCCAGTATTAGGAAGCTACACCGAGATGGGTAAGCTGCTGCCCATCTCCAAGCTTCTCACGTGCTTGCAGAGCGACATCCAAGGCTGAAACTAGAAGGAGGTTAACGTGTGCCCGTGCGTCAACGTAATTGCAAGCCCATGTTTCTTGTAAGGAAGCAGCAGTGTAAAAGCTTACAGCACCTGGTATTCCCAGGCGGTCTCCCATCCAAGTACTAACCAGGCCTGACCCTGCTTAGCTTCCGAGATCAGACGAGATCGGGCGTGCTCAGGGTGGTATGGCCGTAAGCCGACGGGCTGGGGACACAGACTCCTTTTATAGACTAGGCAAGGCCCCCTGCTCGTGGAGGAGCTCAAAGGTCAGCCTTTCGAACGTTCAAGAGTTTAAGTTGTTTTTGGTGGGCTTTGCTGTATGGCCGCGCCCTTTGAGTGTGTCAAATGTCAAGCAGCTGTCCGTCAAGGCTCAGAGGTGCACTTAGATCACCTTGGGGCAGAGGTGATCAGCAGCAGCCTTTGTTATGCGCACTTAAAAAACATGGCACCACAACAAGTAACTTGTGTGCCAAGATCTTGAGTTGGCCCAAGACACTTGTGGGCCATCGCTTCTCGGCTTTTTGGCTAAGATCAAGTGTAGTATCTGTTCTTATCAGTTTAATATCTGATATGTCCTCTATATGGGGATTAAATATTAAATGCATTTTTGAGCATTGGGAGGTGAAAACTGGGGCTTGCTCTCTTCACTCCTTGCATTGACCTGGCATTGCAGTGCCACCAGGAACTGTGCACAATTCTCTTTTTTTTGTGAAAACCAAAGCAAGGCTGGAACTAGAAGGACGTTAACGTGTGCCTGTGCCCGTGCCCGTGCGTCAACGTAATTGCAAGCCCATGTTTCTTGTAAGGAAGCAGCAGTGTAAAAGCTTACAGCACCTGGTATTCCCAGGCGGTCTCCCATCCAAGTACTAACCAGGCCCGACCCTGCTTAGCTTCCGAGATCAGACGAGATCGGGCGTGCTCAGGGTGGTATGGCCGTAAGCCGACAGGCTGGGGACACAGACTCCTTTTATAGACTAGGCAAGGCCCCCTGCTCGTGGAGGAGCTCAAAAGTCAGCCTTTCGAACACACTGCACTTGAGCCTTTATCTCCACTACCTGCTACACTATATTCCAGTATTAGGAAGCTACACCGAGATGGGTAAGCTGCTGCCCATCTCCAAGCTTCTCACGTGCTTGCAGAGCGACATCCAAGGCTGAAACTAGAAGGAGGTTAACGTGTGCCCGTGCGTCAACGTAATTGCAAGCCCATGTTTCTTGTAAGGAAGCAGCAGTGTAAAAGCTTACAGCACCTGGTATTCCCAGGCGGTCTCCCATCCAAGTACTAACCAGGCCTGACCCTGCTTAGCTTCCGAGATCAGACGAGATCGGGCGTGCTCAGGGTGGTATGGCCGTAAGCCGACGGGCTGGGGACACAGACTCCTTTTATAGACTAGGCAAGGCCCCCTGCTCGTGGAGGAGCTCAAAGGTCAGCCTTTCGAACGTTCAAGAGTTTAAGTTGTTTTTGGTGGGCTTTGCTGTATGGCCGCGCCCTTTGAGTGTGTCAAATGTCAAGCAGCTGTCCGTCAAGGCTCAGAGGTGCACTTAGATCACCTTGGGGCAGAGGTGATCAGCAGCAGCCTTTGTTATGCGCACTTAAAAAACATGGCACCACAACAAGTAACTTGTGTGCCAAGATCTTGAGTTGGCCCAAGACACTTGTGGGCCATCGCTTCTCGGCCTTTTGGCTAAGATCAAGTGTAGTATCTGTTCTTATCAGTTTAATATCTGATATGTCCTCTATATGGGGATTAAATATTAAATGCATTTTTGAGCATTGGGAGGTGAAAACTGGGGCTTGCTCTCTTCACTCCTTGCATTGACCTGGCATTGCAGTGCCACCAGGAACTGTGCACAATTCTCTTTTTTCTGTGAAAACCAAAGCAAGGCTGGAACTAGAAGGACGTTAACGTGTGCCTGTGCCCGTGCCCGTGCGTCAACGTAATTGC
>NC_081149.1:2546200-2551200 GCF_958295425.1 Solea solea | reverse complement strand
ACGTTAACGTGTGCCTGTGCGTCAACGTAATTGCAAGCCCATGTTTCTTGTAAGGAAGCAGCAGTGTAAAAGCTTACAGCACCTGGTATTCCCAGGCGGTCTCCCATCCAAGTACTAACCAGGCCCGACCCTGCTTAACTTCCGAGATCTGACGAGATCTGGCCTGCTCAGGGTGGTATGGCCGTAAGCCGATGGGCTGGGGACACAGACTCCTTTTATAGACTAGGCAAGGCCCCCTGCTCGTGGAGGAGCTCAAAGGTCAGCCTTTCGAACGTTCAAGAGTTTAAGTTGTTTTTGGTGGGCTTTGCTGTATGGCCGCGCCCTTTGAGTGTGTCAAATGTCAAGCAGCTGTCCGTCAAGGCTCAGAGGTGCACTTAGATCACCTTGGGGCGGAGGTGATCAGCAGCAGCCTTTGTTATGCGCACTTAAAAAACATGGCACCACAACAAGTAACTTGTGTGCCAAGATCTTGATTTGGCCCCAGACACTTGTGGGCCATCCCTTCTCGGCCTTTTGGCTAAGATCAAGTGTAGTATCTGTTCTTATCAGTTTAATATCTGATATGTCCTCTATATGGGGATTAAATATTAAATGCATTTTTGAGCATTGGGAGGTGAAAACTGGGGCTTGCTCTCTTCACTCCTTGCATTGACCTGGCATTGCAGTGCCACCAGGAACGGTGCACCACTCCCTTTTTTCTGTGAAAACCAAAGCAAGGCTGGAACTAGAAGGACGTTAACGTGTGCCTGTGCCCGTGCCCGTGCGTCCATGTAATTGCAAGCCCATGTTTCTTGTAAGGAAGCAGCAGTGTAAAAGCTTACAGCACCTGGTATTCCCAGGCGGTCTCCCATCCAAGTACTAACCAGGCCCGACCCTGCTTAGCTTCCGAGATCAGACGAGATCGGGCGTGCTCAGGGTGGTATGGCCGTAAGCCGACGGGCTGGGGACACAGACTCCTTTTATAGACTAGGCAAGGCCCCCTGCTCGTGGAGGAGCTCAAAAGTCAGCCTTTCGAACACACTGCACTTGAGCCTTTATCTCCACTACCTGCTACACTATATTCCAGTATTAGGAAGCTACATCGAGTTGGGTAAGCTGCTGCCCATCTCCAAGCTTCTCACGTGCTTGCAGAGCGACATCCAAGGCTGAAACTAGAAGGACGTTAACGTGTGCCCGTGCGTCAACGTAATTGCAAGCCCATGTTTCTTGTAAGGAAGCAGCAGTGTAAAAGCTTACAGCACCTGGTATTCCCAGGCGGTCTCCCATCCAAGTACTAACCAGGCCCGACCCTGCTTAGCTTCCGAGATCAGACGAGATCGGGCGTGCTCAGGGTGGTATGGCCGTAAGCCGACGGGCTGGGGACACAGACTCCTTTTATAGACTAGGCAAGGCCCCCTGCTCGTGGAGGAGCTCAAAAGTCAGCCTTTCGAACGTTCAAGAGTTTAAGTTGTTTTTGGTGGGCTTTGCTGTATGGCCGCGCCCTTTGAGTGTGTCAAATGTCAAGCAGCTGTCCGTCAAGGCTCAGAGGTGCACTTAGATCACCTTGGGGCGGAGGTGATCAGCAGCAGCCTTTGTTATGCGCACTTAAAAAACATGGCACCACAACAAGAAACTTGTGTGCCAAGATCTTGAGTTGGCCCCAGACACTTGTGGGCCATCGCTTCTCGGCCTTTTGGCTAAGATCAAGTGTAGTATCTGTTCTTATCAGTTTAATATCTGATATGTCCTCTATATGGGGATTAAATATTAAATGCATTTTTGAGCATTGGGAGGTGAAAACTGGGGCTTGCTCTCTTCACTCCTTGCATTGACCTGGCATTGCAGTGCCACCAGGAACGGTGCACCATTCTCTTTTTTCTGTGAAAACCAAAGCAAGGCTGGAACTAGAAGGACGTTAACGTGTGCCTGTGCCCGTGCCCGTGCGTCAACGTAATTGCAAGCCCATGTTTCTTGTAAGGAAGCAGCAGTGTAAAAGCTTACAGCACCTGGTATTCCCAGGCGGTCTCCCATCCAAGTACTAACCAGGCCCGACCCTGCTTAGCTTCCGAGATCAGACGAGATCGGGCGTGCTCAGGGTGGTATGGCCGTAAGCCGACGGGCTGGGGACACAGACTCCTTTTATAGACTAGGCAAGGCCCCCTGCTCGTGGAGGAGCTCAAAAGTCAGCCTTTCGAACACACTGCACTTGAGCCTTTATCTCCACTACCTGCTACACTATATTCCAGTATTAGGAAGCTACATCGAGATGGGTAAGCTGCTGCCCATCTCCAAGCTTCTCACGTGCTTGCAGAGCGACATCCAAGGCTGAAACTAGAAGGACGTTAACGTGTGCCCGTGCGTCAACGTAATTGCAAGCCCATGTTTCTTGTAAGGAAGCAGCAGTGTAAAAGCTTACAGCACCTGGTATTCCCAGGCGGTCTCCCATCCAAGTACTAACCAGGCCCGACCCTGCTTAGCTTCCGAGATCAGACGAGATCGGGCGTGCTCAGGGTGGTATGGCCGTAAGCCGACGGGCTGGGGACACAGACTCCTTTTATAGACTAGGCAAGGCCCCCTGCTCGTGGAGGAGCTCAAAAGTCAGCCTTTCGAACGTTCAAGAGTTTAAGTTGTTTTTGGTGGGCTTTGCTGTATGGCCGCGCCCTTTGAGTGTGTCAAATGTCAAGCAGCTGTCCGTCAAGGCTCAGAGGTGCACTTAGATCACCTTGGGGCGGAGGTGATCAGCAGCAGCCTTTGTTATGCGCACTTAAAAAACATGGCACCACAACAAGAAACTTGTGTGCCAAGATCTTGAGTTGGCCCCAGACACTTGTGGGCCATCGCTTCTCGGCCTTTTGGCTAAGATCAAGTGTAGTATCTGTTCTTATCAGTTTAATATCTGATATGTCCTCTATATGGGGATTAAATATTAAATGCATTTTTGAGCATTGGGAGGTGAAAACTGGGGCTTGCTCTCTTCACTCCTTGCATTGACCTGGCATTGCAGTGCCACCAGGAACGGTGCACCATTCTCTTTTTTCTGTGAAAACCAAAGCAAGGCTGGAACTAGAAGGACGTTAACGTGTGCCTGTGCCCGTGCCCGTGCGTCAACGTAATTGCAAGCCCATGTTTCTTGTAAGGAAGCAGCAGTGTAAAAGCTTACAGCACCTGGTATTCCCAGGCGGTCTCCCATCCAAGTACTAACCAGGCCCGACCCTGCTTAGCTTCCGAGATCAGACGAGATCGGGCGTGCTCAGGGTGGTATGGCCGTAAGCCGACGGGCTGGGGACACAGACTCCTTTTATAGACTAGGCAAGGCCCCCTGCTCGTGGAGGAGCTCAAAAGTCAGCCTTTCGAACACACTGCACTTGAGCCTTTATCTCCACTACCTGCTACACTCTATTCCAGTATTAGGAAGCTACACCGAGATGGGTAAGCTGCTCCCCATCTCCAAGCTTCTCACGTGCTTGCAGAGCGACATCCAAGGCTGAAACTAGAAGGACGTTAACGTGTGCCCGTGCGTCAACGTAATTGCAAGCCCATGTTTCTTGTAAGGAAGCAGCAGTGTAAAAGCTTACAGCACCTGGTATTCCCAGGCGGTCTCCCATCCAAGTACTAACCAGGCCCGACCCTGCTTAGCTTCCGAGATCAGACGAGATCGGGCGTGCTCAGGGTGGTATGGCCGTAAGCCGACGGGCTGGGGACACAGACTCCTTTTATAGACTAGGCAAGGCCCCCTGCTCGTGGAGGAGCTCAAAAGTCAGCCTTTCGAACACACTGCACTTGAGCCTTCATCTCCACTACCTGCTACACTATATTCCAGTATTAGGAAGCTACATCGAGATGGGTAAGCTGCTGCCCATCTCCAAGCTTCTCACGTGCTTGCAGAGCGACATCCAAGGCTGAAACTAGAAGGACGTTAACGTGTGCCCGTGTGTCAACGTAATTGCAAGCCCATGTTTCTTGTAAGGAAGCAGCAGTGTAAAAGCTTACAGCACCTGGTATTCCCAGGCGGTCTCCCATCCAAGTACTAACCAGGCCCGACCCTGCTTAGCTTCCGAGATCAGACGAGATCGGGCGTGCTCAGGGTGGTATGGCCGTAAGCCGACGGGCTGGGGACACAGACTCCTTTTATAGACTAGGCAAGGCCCCCTGCTCGTGGAGGAGCTCAAAAGTCAGCCTTTCGAACGTTCAAGAGTTTAAGTTGTTTTTGGTGGGCTTTGCTGTATGGCCGCGCCCTTTGAGTGTGTCAAATGTCAAGCAGCTGTCCGTCAAGGCTCAGAGGTGCACTTAGATCACCTTGGGGCGGAGGTGATCAGCAGCAGCCTTTGTTATGCGCACTTAAAAAACATGGCACCACAACAAGTAACTTGTGTGCCAAGATCTTGAGTTGGCCCCAGACACTTGTGGGCCATCGCTTCTCGGCCTTTTGGCTAAGATCAAGTGTAGTATCTGTTCTTATCAGTTTAATATCTGATATGTCCTCTATATGGGGATTAAATATTAAATGCATTTTTGAGCATTGGGAGGTGAAAACTGGGGCTTGCTCTCTTCACTCCTTGCATTGACCTGGCATTGCAGTGCCACCAGGAACGGTGCACCATTCTCTTTTTTCTGTGAAAACCAAAGCAAGGCTGGAACTAGAAGGACGTTAACGTGTGCCTGTGCCCGTGCCCGTGCGTCAACGTAATTGCAAGCCCATGTTTCTTGTAAGGAAGCAGCAGTGTAAAAGCTTACAGCACCTGGTATTCCCAGGCGGTCTCCCATCCAAGTACTAACCAGGCCCGACCCTGCTTAGCTTCCGAGATCAGACGAGATCGGGCGTGCTCAGGGTGGTATGGCCGTAAGCCGACGGGCTGGGGACACAGACTCCTTTTATAGACTAGGCAAGGCCCCCTGCTCGTGGAGGAGCTCAAAAGTCAGCCTTTCGAACACACTGCACTTGAGCCTTTATCTCCACTACCTGCTACACTATATTCCAGTATTAGGAAGCTACATCGAGATGGGTAAGCTGCTGCCCATCT
>NC_081149.1:2508700-2528700 GCF_958295425.1 Solea solea | reverse complement strand
AAACTGGGGCTTGCTCTCTTCACTCCTTGCATTGACCTGGCATTGCAGTGCCACCAGGAACTGTGCACAATTCTCTTTTTTCTGTGAAAACCAAAGCAAGGCTGGAACTAGAAGGACGTTAACGTGTGCCTGTGCCCGTGCCCGTGCGTCAACGTAATTGCAAGCCCATGTTTCTTGTAAGGAAGCAGCAGTGTAAAAGCTTACAGCACCTGGGATTCCCAGGCGGTCTCCCATCCAAGTACTAACCAGGCCCGACCCTGCTTAGCTTCCGAGATCAGACGAGATCGGGCGTGCTCAGGGTGGTATGGCCGTAAGCCGACGGGCTGGGGACACAGACTCCTTTTATAGACTAGGCAAGGCCCCCTGCTCGTGGAGGAGCTCAAAGGTCAGCCTTTCGAACGTTCAAGAGTTTAAGTTGTTTTTGGTGGGCTTTGCTGTATGGCCGCGCCCTTTGAGTGTGTCAAATGTCAAGCAGCTGTCCGTCAAGGCTCAGAGGTGCACTTAGATCACCTTGGGGCGGAGATGATCAGCAGCAGCCTTTGTTATGCGCACTTAAAAAACATGGCACCACAACAAGTAACTTGTGTGCCAAGATCTTGAGCTGGCCCCAGACACTTGTGGGCCATTGCTTCTCGGCCTTTTGGCTAAGATCAAGTGTAGTATCTGTTCTTATCAGTTTAATATGTGATATGTCCTCTATATGGGGATTAAATATTAAATGCATTTTTGAGCATTGGGAGGTGAAAACTGGGGCTTGCTCTCTTCACTCCTTGCATTGACCTGGCATTGCAGTGCCACCAGGAACGGTGCACCATTCTCTTATTTCTGTGAAAACCAAAGCAAGGCTGGAACTAGAAGGACGTTAATGTGTGCCTGTGCCCGTGCCCGTGCGTCAACGTAATTGCAAGCCCATGTTTCTTGTAAGGAAGCAGCAGTGTAAAAGCTTACAGCACCTGGTATTCCCAGGCGGTCTCCCATCCAAGTACTAACCAGGCCCGACCCTGCTTAGCTTCCGAGATCAGACGAGATCGGGCGTGCTCAGGGTGGTATGGCCGTAAGCCGACGGGCTGGGGACACAGACTCCTTTTATAGACTAGGCAAGGCCCCCTGCTCGTGGAGGAGCTCAAAGGTCAGCCTTTCGAACACACTGCACTTGAGCCTTTATCTCCACTACCTGCTACACTATATTCCAGTATTAGGAAGCTACACCGAGATGGGTAAGCTGCTGCCCATCTCCAGCAGCTTACGTGCTTCTCACGTGCTTGCAGAGCGACATCCAAGGCTGAAACTAGAAGGACGTTAACGTGTGCCCGTGCGTCAACGTAATTGCAAGCCCATGTTTCTTGTAAGGAAGCAGCAGTGTAAAAGCTTACAGCACCTGGTATTCCCAGGCGGTCTCCCATCCAAGTACTAACCAGGCCCGACCCTGCTTAGCTTCCGAGATCAGACGAGATCGGGCGTGCTCAGGGTGGTATGGCCGTAAGCCGACGGGCTGGGGACACAGACTCCTTTTATAGACTAGGCAAGGCCCCCTGCTCGTGGAGGAGCTCAAAAGTCAGCCTTTCGAACACACTGCACTTGAGCCTTTATCTCCACTACCTGCTACACTCTATTCCAGTATTAGGAAGCTACACCGAGATGGGTAAGCTGCTCCCCATCTCCAAGCTTCTCACGTGCTTGCAGAGCGACATCCAAGGCTGAAACTAGAAGGACGTTAACGTGTGCCCGTGCGTCAACGTAATTGCAAGCCCATGTTTCTTGTAAGGAAGCAGCAGTGTAAAAGCTTACAGCACCTGGTATTCCCAGGCGGTCTCCCATCCAAGTACTAACCAGGCCCGACCCTGCTTAGCTTCCGAGATCAGACGAGATCGGGCGTGCTCAGGGTGGTATGGCCGTAAGCCGACGGGCTGGGGACACAGACTCCTTTTATAGACTAGGCAAGGCCCCCTGCTCGTGGAGGAGCTCAAAGGTCAGCCTTTCGAACGTTCAAGAGTTGAAGTTGTTTTTGGTGGGCTTTGCTGTATGGCCGCGCCCTTTGAGTGTGTCAAATGTCAAGCAGCTGTCCGTCAAGGCTCAGAGGTGCACTTAGATCACCTTGGGGCGGAGGTGATCAGCAGCAGCCTTTGTTATGCGCACTTAAAAAACATGGCACCACAACAAGTAACTTGTGTGCCAAGATCTTGAGTTGGCCCCAGACACTTGTGGACCATCGCTTCTCGGCCTTTTGGCTAAGATCAAGTGTAGTATCTGTTCTTATCAGTTTAATATCTGATATGTTCTCTATATGGGGATTAAATATTAAATGCATTTTTGAGCATTGGGAGGTGAAAACTGGGGCTTGCTCTTTTCACTCCTTGCATTGACCTGGCATTGCAGTGCCACCAGGAACTGTGCACAATTCTCTTTTTTCTGTGAAAACCAAAGCAAGGCTGGAACTAGAAGGACGTTAACGTGTGCCTGTGCCCGTGCCCGTGCGTCAACGTAATTGCAAGCCCATGTTTCTTGTAAGGAAGCAGCAGTGTAAAAGCTTACAGCACCTGGTATTCCCAGGCGGTCTCCCATCCAAGTACTAACCAGGCCCGACCCTGCTTAGCTTCCGAGATCAGACGAGATCGGGCGTGCTCAGGGTGGTATGGCCGTAAGCCGACGGGCTGGGGACACAGACTCCTTTTATAGACTAGGCAAGGCCCCCTGCTCGTGGAGGAGCTCAAAGGTCAGCCTTTCGAACGTTCAAGAGTTTAAGTTGTTTTTGGTGGTCTTTGCTGTATGGCCGCGCCCTTTGAGTGTGTCAAATGTCAAGCAGCTGTCCGTCAAGGCTCAGAGGTGCACTTAGATCACCTTGGGGCGGAGGTGATCAGCAGCAGCCTTTGTTATGCGCACTTAAAAAACATGGCACCACAACAAGTAACTTGTGTGCCAAGATCTTGAGTTGGCCCCAGACACTTGTGGGCCATGGCTTCTCGGCCTTTTGGCTAAGATCAAGTGTAGTATCTGTTCTTATCAGTTTAATATCTGATATGTCCTCTATATGGGGATTAAATATTAAATGCATTTTTGAGCATTGGGAGGTGAAAACTGGGGCTTGCTCTCTTCACTCCTTGCATTGACCTGGCATTGCAGTGCCACCAGGAACTGTGCACAATTCTCTTTTTTCTGTGAAAACCAAAGCAAGGCTGGAACTAGAAGGACGTTAACGTGTGCCTGTGCCCGTGCCCGTGCGTCAACGTAATTGCAAGCCCATGTTTCTTGTAAGGAAGCAGCAGTGTAAAAGCTTACAGCACCTGGTATTCCCAGGCGGTCTCCCATCCAAGTACTAACCAGGCCCGACCCTGCTTAGCTTCCGAGATCAGACGAGATCGGGCGTGCTCAGGGTGGTATGGCCGTAAGCCGACGGGCTGGGGACACAGACTCCTTTTATAGACTAGGCAAGGCCCCCTGCTCGTGGAGGAGCTCAAAGGTCAGCCTTTCGAACGTTCAAGAGTTTAAGTTGTTTTTGGTGGGCTTTGCTGTATGGCCGCGCCCTTTGAGTGTGTCAAATGTCAAGCAGCTGTCCGTCAAGGCTCAGAGGTGCACTTAGATCACCTTGGGGCAGAGGTGATCAGCAGCAGCCTTTGTTATGCGCACTTAAAAAACATGGCACCACAACAAGTAACTTGTGTGCCAAGATCTTGAGTTGGCCCAAGACACTTGTGGGCCATCGCTTCTAGGCCTTTTGCCTAAGATCAAGTGTAGTATCTGTTCTTATCAGCTTAATATCTGATATGTCCTCTATATGGGGATTAAATATTAAATGCATTTTTGAGCATTGGGAGGTGAAAACTGGGGCTTGCTCTCTTCACTCCTTGCATTGACCTGGCATTGCAGTGCCACCAGGAACTGTGCACAATTCTCTTTTTTCTGTGAAAACCAAAGCAAGGCTGGAAATAGAAGGACGTTAACGTGTGCCTGTGCCCGTGCCCGTGCGTCAACGTAATTGCAAGCCCATGTTTCTTGTAAGGAAGCAGCAGTGTAAAAGCTTACAGCACCTGGTATTCCCAGGCGGTCTCCCATCCAAGTACTAACCAGGCCCGACCCTGCTTAGCTTCCGAGATCAGACGAGATCGGGCGTGCGCAGGGTGGTTTGGCCGTAAGCCGCTGGGCTGGGGACACAGACTCCTTTTATAGACTAGGCAAGGCCCCCTGCTCGTGGAGGAGCTCAAAAGTCAGCCTTTCGAACACACTGCACTTGAGCCTTTATCTCCACTACCTGCTACACTCTATTCCAGTATTAGGAAGCTACACCGAGATGGGTAAGCTGCTCCCCATCTCCAAGCTTCTCACGTGCTTGCAGAGCGACATCCAAGGCTGAAACTAGAAGGACGTTAACGTGTGCCCGTGCGTCAACGTAATTGCAAGCCCATGTTTCTTGTAAGGAAGCAGCAGTGTAAAAGCTTACAGCACCTGGTATTCCCAGGCGGTCTCCCATCCAAGTACTAACCAGGCCCGACCCTGCTTAGCTTCCGAGATCAGACGAGATCGGGCGTGCTCAGGGTGGTATGGCCGTAAGCCGACGGGCTGGGGACACAGACTCCTTTTATAGACTAGGCAAGGCCCCCTGCTCGTGGAGGAGCTCAAAGGTCAGCCTTTCGAACGTTCAAGAGTTTAAGTTGTTTTTGGTGGGCTTTGCTGTATGGCCGCGCCCTTTGAGTGTGTCAAATGTCAAGCAGCTGTCCGTCAAGGCTCAGAGGTGCACTTAGATCACCTTGGGGCAGAGGTGATCAGCAGCAGCCTTTGTTATGCGCACTTAAAAAACATGGCACCACAACAAGTAACTTGTGTGCCAAGATCTTGAGTTGGCCCAAGACACTTGTGGGCCATCGCTTCTAGGCCTTTTGCCTAAGATCAAGTGTAGTATCTGTTCTTATCAGCTTAATATCTGATATGTCCTCTATATGGGGATTAAATATTAAATGCATTTTTGAGCATTGGGAGGTGAAAACTGGGGCTTGCTCTCTTCACTCCTTGCATTGACCTGGCATTGCAGTGCCACCAGGAACTGTGCACAATTCTCTTTTTTCTGTGAAAACCAAAGCAAGGCTGGAAATAGAAGGACGTTAACGTGTGCCTGTGCCCGTGCCCGTGCGTCAACGTAATTGCAAGCCCATGTTTCTTGTAAGGAAGCAGCAGTGTAAAAGCTTACAGCACCTGGTATTCCCAGGCGGTCTCCCATCCAAGTACTAACCAGGCCCGACCCTGCTTAGCTTCCGAGATCAGACGAGATCGGGCGTGCTCAGGGTGGTATGGCCGTAAGCCGACGGGCTGGGGACACAGACTCCTTTTATAGACTAGGCAAGGCCCCCTGCTCGTGGAGGAGCTCAAAAGTCAGCCTTTCGAACACACTGCACTTGAGCCTTTATCTCCACTACCTGCTACACTCTATTCCAGTATTAGGAAGCTACACCGAGATGGGTAAGCTGCTCCCCATCTCCAAGCTTCTCACGTGCTTGCAGAGCGACATCCAAGGCTGAAACTAGAAGGACGTTAACGTGTGCCCGTGCGTCAACGTAATTGCAAGCCCATGTTTCTTGTAAGGAAGCAGCAGTGTAAAAGCTTACAGCACCTGGTATTCCCAGGCGGTCTCCCATCCAAGTACTAACCAGGCCCGACCCTGCTTAGCTTCCGAGATCAGACGAGATCGGGCGTGCTCAGGGTGGTATGGCCGTAAGCCGACGGGCTGGGGACACAGACTCCTTTTATAGACTAGGCAAGGCCCCCTGCTCGTGGAGGAGCTCAAAGGTCAGCCTTTCGAACGTTCAAGAGTTGAAGTTGTTTTTGGTGGGCTTTGCTGTATGGCCGCGCCCTTTGAGTGTGTCAAATGTCAAGCAGCTGTCCGTCAAGGCTCAGAGGTGCACTTAGATCACCTTGGGGCGGAGGTGATCAGCAGCAGCCTTTGTTATGCGCACTTAAAAAACATGGCACCACAACAAGTAACTTGTGTGCCAAGATCTTGAGTTGGCCCCAGACACTTGTGGACCATCGCTTCTCGGCCTTTTGGCTAAGATCAAGTGTAGTATCTGTTCTTATCAGTTTAATATCTGATATGTTCTCTATATGGGGATTAAATATTAAATGCATTTTTGAGCATTGGGAGGTGAAAACTGGGGCTTGCTCTTTTCACTCCTTGCATTGACCTGGCATTGCAGTGCCACCAGGAACTGTGCACAATTCTCTTTTTTCTGTGAAAACCAAAGCAAGGCTGGAACTAGAAGGACGTTAACGTGTGCCTGTGCCCGTGCCCGTGCGTCAACGTAATTGCAAGCCCATGTTTCTTGTAAGGAAGCAGCAGTGTAAAAGCTTACAGCACCTGGTATTCCCAGGCGGTCTCCCATCCAAGTACTAACCAGGCCCGACCCTGCTTAGCTTCCGAGATCAGACGAGATCGGGCGTGCTCAGGGTGGTATGGCCGTAAGCCGATGGGCTGGGGACACAGACTCCTTTTATAGACTAGGCAAGGCCCCCTGCTCGTGGAGGAGCTCAAAGGTCAGCCTTTCGAACGTTCAAGAGTTTAAGTTGTTTTTGGTGGGCTTTGCTGTATGGCCGCGCCCTTTGAGTGTGTCAAATGTCAAGCAGCTGTCCGTCAAGGCTCAGAGGTGCACTTAGATCACCTTGGGGCGGAGGTGATCAGCAGCAGCCTTTGTTATGCGCACTTAAAAAACATGGCACCACAACAAGTAACTTGTGTGCCAAGATCTTGAGTTGGCCCCAGACACTTGTGGGCCATCGCTTCTCGGCCTTTTGGCTAAGATCAAGTGTAGTATCTGTTCTTATCAGTTTAATATCTGATATGTCCTCTATATGGGGATTAAATATTAAATGCATTTTTGAGCATTGGGAGGTGAAAACTGGGGCTTGCTCTCTTCACTCCTTGCATTGACCTGGCATTGCAGTGCCACCAGGAACTGTGCACAATTCTCTTTTTTCTGTGAAAACCAAAGCAAGGCTGGAACTAGAAGGACGTTAACGTGTGCCTGTGCCCGTGCCCGTGCGTCAACGTAATTGCAAGCCCATGTTTCTTGTAAGGAAGCAGCAGTGTAAAAGCTTACAGCACCTGGTATTCCCAGGCGGTCTCCCATCCAAGTACTAACCAGGCCCGACCCTGCTTAGCTTCCGAGATCAGACGAGATCGGGCGTGCTCAGGGTGGTATGGCCGTAAGCCGACGGGCTGGGGACACAGACTCCTTTTATAGACTAGGCAAGGCCCCCTGCTCGTGGAGGAGCTCAAAAGTCAGCCTTTCGAACACACTGCACTTGAGCCTTTATCTCCACTACCTGCTACACTCTATTCCAGTATTAGGAAGCTACACCGAGATGGGTAAGCTTCTCCCCATCTCCAAGATTCTCACGTGCTTGCAGAGCGACATCCAAGGCTGAAACTAGAAGGACGTTAACGTGTGCCCATGCGTCAACGTAATTGCAAGCCCATGTTTCTTGTAAGGAAGCAGCAGTGTTAAAGCTTAGAGCACCTGGTATTCCCAGGCGGTCTCCCATCCAAGTACTGACCAGGCCCGACCCTGCTTAGCTTCCGAGATCAGACGAGATCGGGTGTGCTCAGGGTGGTATGGCCGTAAGCCGACGGGCTGGGGACACAGACTCCTTTTATAGACTAGGCAAGGCCCCCTGCTCGTGGAGGAGCTCAAAGGTCAGCCTTTCGAACGTTCAAGAGTTTAAGTTGTTTTTGGTGGGCTTTGCTGTATGGCCGCGCCCTTTGAGTGTGTCAAATGTCAAGCAGCTGTCCGTCAAGGCTCAGAGGTGCACTTAGATCACCTTGGGGCGGAGGTGATCAGCAGCAGCCTTTGTTATGCGCACTTAAAAAACATGGCACCACAACAAGTAACTTGTGTGCCAAGATCTTGAGTTGGCCCCAGACACTTGTGGGCCATCGCTTCTCGGCCTTTTGGCTAAGATCAAGTGTAGTATCTGTTCTTATCAGTTTAATATCTGATATGTCCTCTATATGGGGATTAAATATTAAATGCATTTTTGAGCATTGGGAGGTGAAAACTGGGGCTTGCTCTCTTCACTCCTTGCATTGACCTGGCATTGCAGTGCCACCAGGAACGGTGCACCATTCTCTTATTTCTGTGAAAACGAAAGCAAGGCTGGAACTAGAAGGACGTTAATGTGTGCCTGTGCCCGTGCCCGTGCGTCTTAGTAATTGCAAGCCCATGTTTCTTGTAAGGAAGCAGCAGTGTAAAAGCTTACAGCACCTGGTATTCCCAGGCGGTCTCCCATCCAAGTACTAACCAGGCCCGACCCTGCTTAGCTTCCGAGATCAGACGAGATCCGGCGTGCTCAGGGTGGTATGGCCGTAAGCCGACGGGCTGGGGACACAGACTCCTTTTATAGACTAGGCAAGGCCCCCTGCTCGTGGAGGAGCTCAAAAGTCAGCCTTTCGAACACACTGCACTTGAGCCTTTATCTCCACTACCTGCTACACTATATTCCAGTATTAGGAAGCTACACCGAGATGGGTAAGCTGCTGCCCATCTCCAGCAGCTTACGTGCTTCTCACGTGCTTGCAGAGCGACATCCAAGGCTGAAACTAGAAGGACGTTAACGTGTGCCCGTGCGTCAACGTAATTGCAAGCCCATGTTTCTTGTAAGGAAGCAGCAGTGTAAAAGCTTACAGCACCTGGTATTCCCAGGCGGTCTCCCATCCAAGTACTAACCAGGCCCGACCCTGCTTAGCTTCCGAGATCAGACGAGATCGGGCGTGCTCAGGGTGGTATGGCCGTAAGCCGACGGGCTGGGGACACAGACTCCTTTTATAGACTAGGCAAGGCCCCCTGCTCGTGGAGGAGCTCAAAAGTCAGCCTTTCGAACACACTGCACTTGAGCCTTTATCTCCACTACCTGCTACACTCTATTCCAGTATTAGGAAGCTACACCGAGATGGGTAAGCTGCTCCCCATCTCCAAGCTTCTCACGTGCTTGCAGAGCGACATCCAAGGCTGAAACTAGAAGGACGTTAACGTGTGCCCGTGCGTCAACGTAATTGCAAGCCCATGTTTCTTGTAAGGAAGCAGCAGTGTAAAAGCTTACAGCACCTGGTATTCCCAGGCGGTCTCCCATCCAAGTACTAACCAGGCCCGACCCTGCTTAGCTTCCGAGATTAGACGAGATCGGGCGTGCTCAGGGTGGTATGGCCGTAAGCCGACGGGCTGGGGACACAGACTCCTTTTATAGACTAGGCAAGGCCCCCTGCTCGTGGAGGAGCTCAAAGGTCAGCCTTTCGAACGTTCAAGAGTTTAAGTTGTTTTTGGTGGGCTTTGCTGTATGGCCGCGCCCTTTGAGTGTGTCAAATGTCAAGCAGCTGTCCGTCAAGGCTCAGAGGTGCACTTAGATCACCTTGGGGCGGAGGTGATCAGCAGCAGCCTTTGTTATGCGCACTTAAAAAACATGGCACCACAACAAGTAACTTGTGTGCCAAGATCTTGAGTTGGCCCCAGACACTTGTGGACCATCGCTTCTCGGCCTTTTGGCTAAGATCAAGTGTAGTATCTGTTCTTATCAGTTTAATATCTGATATGTTCTCTATATGGGGATTAAATATTAAATGCATTTTTGAGCATTGGGAGGTGAAAACTGGGGCTTGCTCTCTTCACTCCTTGCATTGACCTGGCATTGCAGTGCCACCAGGAACTGTGCACAATTCTCTTTTTTCTGTGAAAACCAAAGCAAGGCTGGAACTAGAAGGACGTTAACGTGTGCCTGTGCCCGTGCCCGTGCGTCAACGTAATTGCAAGCCCATGTTTCTTGTAAGGAAGCAGCAGTGTAAAAGCTTACAGCACCTGGTATTCCCAGGCGGTCTCCCATCCAAGTACTAACCAGGCCCGACCCTGCTTAGCTTCCGAGATCAGACGAGATCGGGCGTGCTCAGGGTGGTATGGCCGTAAGCCGACGGGCTGGGGACACAGACTCCTTTTATAGACTAGGCAAGGCCCCCTGCTCGTGGAGGAGCTCAAAGGTCAGCCTTTCGAACGTTCAAGAGTTTAAGTTGTTTTTGGTGGGCTTTGCTGTATGGCCGCGCCCTTTGAGTGTGTCAAATGTCAAGCAGCTGTCCGTCAAGGCTCAGAGGTGCACTTAGATCACCTTGGGGCGGAGGTGATCAGCAGCAGCCTTTGTTATGCGCACTTAAAAAACATGGCACCACAACAAGTAACTTGTGTGCCAAGATCTTGAGTTGGCCCCAGACACTTGTGGGCCATCGCTTCTCGGCCTTTTGGCTAAGATCAAGTGTAGTATCTGTTCTTATCAGTTTAATATCTGATATGTCCTCTATATGGGGATTAAATATTAAATACATTTTTGAGCATTGGGAGGTGAAAACTGGGGCTTGCTCTCTTCACTCCTTGCATTGACCTGGCATTGCAGTGCCACCAGGAACTGTGCACAATTCTCTTTTTTCTGTGAAAACCAAAGCAAGGCTGGAACTAGAAGGACGTTAACGTGTGCCTGTGCCCGTGCCCGTGCGTCAACGTAATTGCAAGCCCATGTTTCTTGTAAGGAAGCAGCAGTGTAAAAGCTTACAGCACCTGGTATTCCCAGGCGGTCTCCCATCCAAGTACTAACCAGGCCCGACCCTGCTTAGCTTCCGAGATCAGACGAGATCGGGCGTGCTCAGGGTGGTATGGCCGTAAGCCGACGGGCTGGGGACACAGACTCCTTTTATAGACTAGGCAAGGCCCCCTGCTCGTGGAGGAGCTCAAAGGTCAGCCTTTCGAACGTTCAAGAGTTTAAGTTGTTTTTGGTGGGCTTTGCTGTATGGCCGCGCCCTTTGAGTGTGTCAAATGTCAAGCAGCTGTCCGTCAAGGCTCAGAGGTGCACTTAGATCACCTTGGGGCGGAGGTGATCAGCAGCAGCCTTTGTTATGCGCACTTAAAAAACATGGCACCACAACAAGTAACTTGTGTGCCAAGATCTTGAGTTGGCCCCAGACACTTGTGGACCATCGCTTCTCGGCCTTTTGGCTAAGATCAAGTGTAGTATCTGTTCTTATCAGTTTAATATCTGATATGTTCTCTATATGGGGATTAAATATTAAATGCATTTTTGAGCATTGGGAGGTGAAAACTGGGGCTTGCTCTCTTCACTCCTTGCATTGACCTGGCATTGCAGTGCCACCAGGAACTGTGCACAATTCTCTTTTTTCTGTGAAAACCAAAGCAAGGCTGGAACTAGAAGGACGTTAACGTGTGCCTGTGCCCGTGCCCGTGCGTCAACGTAATTGCAAGCCCATGTTTCTTGTAAGGAAGCAGCAGTGTAAAAGCTTACAGCACCTGGTATTCCCAGGCGGTCTCCCATCCAAGTACTAACCAGGCCCGACCCTGCTTAGCTTCCGAGATCAGACGAGATCGGGCGTGCTCAGGGTGGTATGGCCGTAAGCCGACGGGCTGGGGACACAGACTCCTTTTATAGACTAGGCAAGGCCCCCTGCTCGTGGAGGAGCTCAAAAGTCAGCCTTTCGAACACACTGCACTTGAGCCTTTATCTCCACTACCTGCTACACTCTATTCCAGTATTAGGAAGCTACACCGAGATGGGTAAGCTGCTCCCCATCTCCAAGCTTCTCACGTGCTTGCAGAGCGACATCCAAGGCTGAAACTAGAAGGACGTTAACGTGTGCCCGTGCGTCAACGTAATTGCAAGCCCATGTTTCTTGTAAGGAAGCAGCAGTGTAAAAGCTTACAGCACCTGGTATTCCCAGGCGGTCTCCCATCCAAGTACTAACCAGGCCCGACCCTGCTTAGCTTCCGAGATCAGACGAGATCGGGCGTGCTCAGGGTGGTATGGCCGTAAGCCGACGGGCTGGGGACACAGACTCCTTTTATAGACTAGGCAAGGCCCCCTGCTCGTGGAGGAGCTCAAAGGGTAGCCTTTCGAACGTTCAAGAGTTTAAGTTGTTTTTGGTGGGCTTTGCTGTATGGCCGCGCCCTTTGAGTGTGTCAAATGTCAAGCAGCTGTCCGTCAAGGCTCAGAGGTGCACTTAGATCACCTTGGGGCGGAGGTGATCAGCAGCAGCCTTTGTTATGCGCACTTAAAAAACATGGCACCACAACAAGTAACTTGTGTGCCAAGATCTTGAGTTGGCCCCAGACACTTGTGGACCATCGCTTCTCGGCCTTTTGGCTAAGATCAAGTGTAGTATCTGTTCTTATCAGTTTAATATCTGATATGTTCTCTATATGGGGATTAGATATTAAATGCATTTTTGAGCATTGGGAGGTGAAAACTGGGGCTTGCTCTCTTCACTCCTTGCATTGACCTGGCATTGCAGTGCCACCAGGAACTGTGCACAATTCTCTTTTTTCTGTGAAAACCAAAGCAAGGCTGGAACTAGAAGGACGTTAACGTGTGCCTGTGCCCGTGCCCGTGCGTCAACGTAATTGCAAGCCCATGTTTCTTGTAAGGAAGCAGCAGTGTAAAAGCTTACAGCACCTGGTATTCCCAGGCGGTCTCCCATCCAAGTACTAACCAGGCCCGACCCTGCTTAGCTTCCGAGATCAGACGAGATCGGGCGTGCTCAGGGTGGTATGGCCGTAAGCCGATGGGCTGGGGACACAGACTCCTTTTATAGACTAGGCAAGGCCCCCTGCTCGTGGAGGAGCTCAAAGGTCAGCCTTTCGAACGTTCAAGAGTTTAAGTTGTTTTTGGTGGGCTTTGCTGTATGGCCGCGCCCTTTGAGTGTGTCAAATGTCAAGCAGCTGTCCGTCAAGGCTCAGAGGTGCACTTAGATCACCTTGGGGCGGAGGTGATCAGCAGCAGCCTTTGTTATGCGCACTTAAAAAACATGGCACCACAACAAGTAACTTGTGTGCCAAGATCTTGAGTTGGCCCCAGACACTTGTGGGCCATCGCTTCTCGGCCTTTTGGCTAAGATCAAGTGTAGTATCTGTTCTTATCAGTTTAATATCTGATATGTCCTCTATATGGGGATTAAATATTAAATGCATTTTTGAGCATTGGGAGGTGAAAACTGGGGCTTGCTCTCTTCACTCCTTGCATTGACCTGGCATTGCAGTGCCACCAGGAACTGTGCACAATTCTCTTTTTTCTGTGAAAACCAAAGCAAGGCTGGAACTAGAAGGACGTTAACGTGTGCCTGTGCCCGTGCCCGTGCGTCAACGTAATTGCAAGCCCATGTTTCTTGTAAGGAAGCAGCAGTGTAAAAGCTTACAGCACCTGGTATTCCCAGGCGGTCTCCCATCCAAGTACTAACCAGGCCCGACCCTGCTTAGCTTCCGAGATCAGACGAGATCGGGCGTGCTCAGGGTGGTATGGCCGTAAGCCGATGGGCTGGGGACACAGACTCCTTTTATAGACTAGGCAAGGCCCCCTGCTCGTGGAGGAGCTCAAAGGTCAGCCTTTCGAACGTTCAAGAGTTTAAGTTGTTTTTGGTGGGCTTTGCTGTATGGCCGCGCCCTTTGAGTGTGTCAAATGTCAAGCAGCTGTCCGTCAAGGCTCAGAGGTGCACTTAGATCACCTTGGGGCGGAGGTGATCAGCAGCAGCCTTTGTTATGCGCACTTAAAAAACATGGCACCACAACAAGTAACTTGTGTGCCAAGATCTTGAGTTGGCCCCAGACACTTGTGGGCCATCGCTTCTCGGCCTTTTGGCTAAGATCAAGTGTAGTATCTGTTCTTATCAGTTTAATATCTGATATGTCCTCTATATGGGGATTAAATATTAAATGCATTTTTGAGCATTGGGAGGTGAAAACTGGGGCTTGCTCTCTTCACTCCTTGCATTGACCTGGCATTGCAGTGCCACCAGGAACTGTGCACAATTCTCTTTTTTCTGTGAAAACCAAAGCAAGGCTGGAACTAGAAGGACGTTAACGTGTGCCTGTGCCCGTGCCCGTGCGTCAACGTAATTGCAAGCCCATGTTTCTTGTAAGGAAGCAGCAGTGTAAAAGCTTACAGCACCTGGTATTCCCAGGCGGTCTCCCATCCAAGTACTAACCAGGCCCGACCCTGCTTAGCTTCCGAGATCAGACGAGATCGGGCGTGCTCAGGGTGGTATGGCCGTAAGCCGACGGGCTGGGGACACAGACTCCTTTTATAGACTAGGCAAGGCCCCCTGCTCGTGGAGGAGCTCAAAAGTCAGCCTTTCGAACACACTGCACTTGAGCCTTTATCTCCACTACCTGTTACACTCTATTCCAGTATTAGGAAGCTACACCGAGATGGGTAAGCTGCTCCCCATCTCCAAGCTTCTCACGTGCTTGCAGAGCGACATCCAAGGCTGAAACTAGAAGGACGTTAACGTGTGCCCATGCGTCAACGTAATTGCAAGCCCATGTTTCTTGTAAGGAAGCAGCAGTGTTAAAGCTTAGAGCACCTGGTATTCCCAGGCGGTCTCCCATCCAAGTACTGACCAGGCCCGACCCTGCTTAGCTTCCGAGATCAGACGAGATCGGGTGTGCTCAGGGTGGTATGGCCGTAAGCCGACGGGCTGGGGACACAGACTCCTTTTATAGACTAGGCAAGGCCCCCTGCTCGTGGAGGAGCTCAAAGGTCAGCCTTTCGAACGTTCAAGAGTTTAAGTTGTTTTTGGTGGGCTTTGCTGTATGGCCGCGCCCTTTGAGTGTGTCAAATGTCAAGCAGCTGTCCGTCAAGGCTCAGAGGTGCACTTAGATCACCTTGGGGCGGAGGTGATCAGCAGCAGCCTTTGTTATGCGCACTTAAAAAACATGGCACCACAACAAGTAACTTGTGTGCCAAGATCTTGAGTTGGCCCCAGACACTTGTGGGCCATCGCTTCTCGGCCTTTTGGCTAAGATCAAGTGTAGTATCTGTTCTTATCAGTTTAATATCTGATATGTCCTCTATATGGGGATTAAATATTAAATGCATTTTTGAGCATTGGGAGGTGAAAACTGGGGCTTGCTCTCTTCACTCCTTGCATTGACCTGGCATTGCAGTGCCACCAGGAACGGTGCACCATTCTCTTATTTCTGTGAAAACGAAAGCAAGGCTGGAACTAGAAGGACGTTAATGTGTGCCTGTGCCCGTGCCCGTGCGTCAACGTAATTGCAAGCCCATGTTTCTTGTAAGGAAGCAGCAGTGTAAAAGCTTACAGCACCTGGTATTCCCAGGCGGTCTCCCATCCAAGTACTAACCAGGCCCGACCCTGCTTAGCTTCCGAGATCAGACGAGATCCGGCGTGCTAAGGGTGGTATGGCCGTAAGCCGACGGGCTGGGGACACAGACTCCTTTTATAGACTAGGCAAGGCCCCCTGCTCGTGGAGGAGCTCAAAAGTCAGCCTTTCGAACACACTGCACTTGAGCCTTTATCTCCACTACCTGCTACACTATATTCCAGTATTAGGAAGCTACACCGAGATGGGTAAGCTGCTGCCCATCTCCAGCAGCTTACGTGCTTCTCACGTGCTTGCAGAGCGACATCCAAGGCTGAAACTAGAAGGACGTTAACGTGTGCCCGTGCGTCAACGTAATTGCAAGCCCATGTTTCTTGTAAGGAAGCAGCAGTGTAAAAGCTTACAGAACCTGGTATTCCCAGGCGGTCTCCCATCCAAGTACTAACCAGGCCCGACCCTGCTTAGCTTCCGAGATCAGACGAGATCGGGCGTGCTCAGGGTGGTATGGCCGTAAGCCGACGGGCTGGGGACACAGACTCCTTTTATAGACTAGGCAAGGCCCCCTGCTCGTGGAGGAGCTCAAAAGTCAGCCTTTCGAACACACTGCACTTGAGCCTTTATCTCCACTACCTGCTACACTCTATTCCAGTATTAGGAAGCTACACCGAGATGGGTAAGCTGCTCCCCATCTCCAAGCTTCTCACGTGCTTGCAGAGCGACATCCAAGGCTGAAATTAGAAGGACGTTAACGTGTGCCCGTGCGTCAACGTAATTGCAAGCCCATGTTTCTTGTAAGGAAGCAGCAGTGTAAAAGCTTACAGCACCTGGTATTCCCAGGCGGTCTCCCATCCAAGTACTAACCAGGCCCGACCCTGCTTAGCTTCCGAGATTAGACGAGATCGGGCGTGCTCAGGGTGGTATGGCCGTAAGCCGACGGGCTGGGGACACAGACTCCTTTTATAGACTAGGCAAGGCCCCCTGCTCGTGGAGGAGCTCAAAGGTCAGCCTTTCGAACGTTCAAGAGTTTAAGTTGTTTTTGGTGGGCTTTGCTGTATGGCCGCGCCCTTTGAGTGTGTCAAATGTCAAGCAGCTGTCCGTCAAGGCTCAGAGGTGCACTTAGATCACCTTGGGGCGGAGGTGATCAGCAGCAGCCTTTGTTATGCGCACTTAAAAAACATGGCACCACAACAAGTAACTTGTGTGCCCAGATCTTGAGTTGGCCCCAGACACTTGTGGACCATCGCTTCTCGGCCTTTTGGCTAAGATCAAGTGTAGTATCTGTTCTTATCAGTTTAATATCTGATATGTTCTCTATATGGGGATTAAATATTAAATGCATTTTTGAGCATTGGGAGGTGAAAACTGGGGCTTGCTCTCTTCACTCCTTGCATTGACCTGGCATTGCAGTGCCACCAGGAACTGTGCACAATTCTCTTTTTTCTGTGAAAACCAAAGCAAGGCTGGAACTAGAAGGACGTTAACGTGTGCCTGTGCCCGTGCCCGTGCGTCAACGTAATTGCAAGCCCATGTTTCTTGTAAGGAAGCAGCAGTGTAAAAGCTTACAGCACCTGGTATTCCCAGGCGGTCTCCCATCCAAGTACTAACCAGGCCCGACCCTGCTTAGCTTCCGAGATCAGACGAGATCGGGCGTGCTCAGGGTGGTATGGCCGTAAGCCGACGGGCTGGGGACACAGACTCCTTTTATAGACTAGGCAAGGCCCCCTGCTCGTGGAGGAGCTCAAAGGTCAGCCTTTCGAACGTTCAAGAGTTTAAGTTGTTTTTGGTGGGCTTTGCTGTATGGCCGCGCCCTTTGAGTGTGTCAAATGTCAAGCAGCTGTCCGTCAAGGCTCAGAGGTGCACTTAGATCACCTTGGGGCGGAGGTGATCAGCAGCAGCCTTTGTTATGCGCACTTAAAAAACATGGCACCACAACAAGTAACTTGTGTGCCAAGATCTTGAGTTGGCCCCAGACACTTGTGGGCCATCGCTTCTCGGCCTTTTGGCTAAGATCAAGTGTAGTATCTGTTCTTATCAGTTTAATATCCGATATGTCCTCTATATGGGGATTAAATATTAAATGCATTTTTGAGCATTGGGAGGTGAAAACTGGGGCTTGCTCTCTTCACTCCTTGCATTGACCTGGCATTGCAGTGCCACCAGGAACTGTGCACAATTCTCTTTTTTCTGTGAAAACCAAAGCAAGGCTGGAACTAGAAGGACGTTAACGTGTGCCTGTGCCCGTGCCCGTGCGTCAACGTAATTGCAAGCCCATGTTTCTTGTAAGGAAGCAGCAGTGTAAAAGCTTACAGCACCTGGTATTCCCAGGCGGTCTCCCATCCAAGTACTAACCAGGCCCGACCCTGCTTAGCTTCCGAGATCAGACGAGATCGGGCGTGCTCAGGGTGGTATGGCCGTAAGCCGACGGGCTGGGGACACAGACTCCTTTTATAGACTAGGCAAGGCCCCCTGCTCGTGGAGGAGCTCAAAGGTCAGCCTTTCGAACGTTCAAGAGTTTAAGTTGTTTTTGGTGGGCTTTGCTGTATGGCCGCGCCCTTTGAGTGTGTCAAATGTCAAGCAGCTGTCCGTCAAGGCTCAGAGGTGCACTTAGATCACCTTGGGGCGGAGGTGATCAGCAGCAGCCTTTGTTATGCGCACTTAAAAAACATGGCACCACAACAAGTAACTTGTGTGCCAAGATCTTGAGTTGGCCCCAGACACTTGTGGGCCATCGCTTCTCGGCCTTTTGGCTAAGATCAAGTGTAGTATCTGTTCTTATCAGTTTAATATCTGATATGTCCTCTATATGGGGATTAAATATTAAATGCATTTTTGAGCATTGGGAGGTGAAAACTGGGGCTTGCTCTCTTCACTCCTTGCATTGACCTGGCATTGCAGTGCCACCAGGAACTGTGCACAATTCTCTTTTTTCTGTGAAAACCAAAGCAAGGCTGGAACTAGAAGGACGTTAACGTGTGCCTGTGCCCGTGCCCGTGCGTCAACGTAATTGCAAGCCCATGTTTCTTGTAAGGAAGCAGCAGTGTAAAAGCTTACAGCACCTGGTATTCCCAGGCGGTCTCCCATCCAAGTACTAACCAGGCCCGACCCTGCTTAGCTTCCGAGATCAGACGAGATCGGGCGTGCTCAGGGTGGTATGGCCGTAAGCCGACGGGCTGGGGACACAGACTCCTTTTATAGACTAGGCAAGGCCCCCTGCTCGTGGAGGAGCTCAAAAGTCAGCCTTTCGAACACACTGCACTTGAGCCTTTATCTCCACTACCTGCTACACTCTATTCCAGTATTAGGAAGCTACACCGAGATGGGTAAGCTGCTCCCCATCTCCAAGCTTCTCACGTGCTTGCAGAGCGACATCCAAGGCTGAAACTAGAAGGACGTTAACGTGTGCCCGTGCGTCAACGTAATTGCAAGCCCATGTTTCTTGTAAGGAAGCAGCAGTGTAAAAGCTTACAGCACCTGGTATTCCCAGGCGGTCTCCCATCCAAGTACTAACCAGGCCCGACCCTGCTTAGCTTCCGAGATCAGACGAGATCGGGCGTGCTCAGGGTGGTATGGCCGTAAGCCGACGGGCTGGGGACACAGACTCCTTTTATAGACTAGGCAAGGCCCCCTGCTCGTGGAGGAGCTCAAAGGTCAGCCTTTCGAACGTTCAAGAGTTTAAGTTGTTTTTGGTGGGCTTTGCTGTATGGCCGCGCCCTTTGAGTGTGTCAAATGTCAAGCAGCTGTCCGTCAAGGCTCAGAGGTGCACTTAGATCACCTTGGGGCGGAGGTGATCAGCAGCAGCCTTTGTTATGCGCACTTAAAAAACATGGCACCACAACAAGTAACTTGTGTGCCAAGATCTTGAGTTGGCCCCAGACACTTGTGGACCATCGCTTCTCGGCCTTTTGGCTAAGATCAAGTGTAGTATCTGTTCTTATCAGTTTAATATCTGATATGTTCTCTATATGGGGATTAAATATTAAATGCATTTTTGAGCATTGGGAGGTGAAAACTAGGGCTTGCTCTCTTCACTCCTTGCATTGACCTGGCATTGCAGTGCCACCAGGAACTGTGCACAATTCTCTTTTTTCTGTGAAAACCAAAGCAAGGCTGGAACTAGAAGGACGTTAACGTGTGCCTGTGCCCGTGCCCGTGCGTCAACGTAATTGCAAGCCCATGTTTCTTGTAAGGAAGCAGCAGTGTAAAAGCTTACAGCACCTGGTATTCCCAGGCGGTCTCCCATCCAAGTACTAACCAGGCCCGACCCTGCTTAGCTTCCGAGATCAGACGAGATCGGGCGTGTTCAGGGTGGTATGGCCGTAAGCCGACGGGCTGGGGACACAGACTCCTTTTATAGACTAGGCAAGGCCCCCTGCTCGTGGAGGAGCTCAAAGGTCAGCCTTTCGAACGTTCAAGAGTTTAAGTTGTTTTTGGTGGGCTTTGCTGTATGGCCGCGCCCTTTGAGTGTGTCAAATGTCAAGCAGCTGTCCGTCAAGGCTCAGAGGTGCACTTAGATCACCTTGGGGCGGAGGTGATCAGCAGCAGCCTTTGTTATGCGCACTTAAAAAACATGGCACCACAACAAGTAACTTGTGTGCCAAGATCTTGAGTTGGCCCCAGACACTTGTGGGCCATCGCTTCTCGGCCTTTTGGCTAAGATCAAGTGTAGTATCTGTTCTTATCAGTTTAATATCTGATATGTCCTCTATATGGGGATTAAATATTAAATGCATTTTTGAGCATTGGGAGGTGAAAACTGGGGCTTGCTCTCTTCACTCCTTGCATTGACCTGGCATTGCAGTGCCACCAGGAACTGTGCACAATTCTCTTTTTTCTGTGAAAACCAAAGCAAGGCTGGAACGA
>NC_081149.1:2496200-2501200 GCF_958295425.1 Solea solea | reverse complement strand
TAGACTAGGCAAGGCCCCCTGCTCGTGGAGGAGCTCAAAAGTCAGCCTTTCGAACACACTGCACTTGAGCCTTTATCTCCACTACCTGCTACACTATATTCCAGTATTAGGAAGCTACATCGAGATGGGTAAGCTGCTGCCCATCTCCAAGCTTCTCACGTGCTTGCAGAGCAACATCCAAGGCTGAAACTAGAAGGACGTTAACGTGTGCCCGTGCGTCAACGTAATTGCAAGCCCATGTTTCTTGTAAGGAAGCAGCAGTGTAAAAGCTTACAGCACCTGGTATTCCCAGGCGGTCTCCCATCCAAGTACTAACCAGGCCCGACCCTGCTTAGCTTCCGAGATCAGACGAGATCGGGCGTGCTCAGGGTGGTATGGCCGTAAGCTGACGGGCTGGGGACACAGACTCCTTTTATAGACTAGGCAAGGCCCCCTGCTCGTGGAGGAGCTCAAAAGTCAGCCTTTCGAACGTTCAAGAGTTTAAGTTGTTTTTGGTGGGCTTTGCTGTATGGCCGCGCCCTTTGAGTGTGTCAAATGTCAAGCAGCTGTCCGTCAAGGCTCAGAGGTGCACTTAGATCACCTTGGGGCGGAGATCAGCAGCAGCCTTTCTTATGCGCACTTAAAAAACATGGCACCACAACAAGAAACTTGTGTGCCAAGATCTTGAGTTGGCCCCAGACACTTGTGGGCCATCGCTTCTCGGCCTTTTGTCTAAGATCAAGTGTAGTATCTTTTCTTATCAGTTTAATATCTGATATGTCCTCTATATGGGGATTAAATATTAAATGCATTTTTGAGCATTGGGAGGTGCAAACTGGGGCTTGCTCTCTTCACTCCTTGCATTGACCTGGCATTGCAGTGCCACCAGGAACGGTGCACCATTCTCTTTTTTCTGTGAAAACCAAAGCAAGGCTGGAACTAGAAGGACGTTAACGTGTGCCTGTGCCCGTGCGTCAACGTAATTGCAAGCCCATGTTTCTTGTAAGGAAGCAGCAGTGTAAAAGCTTACAGCACCTGGTATTCCCAGGCGGTCTCCCATCCAAGTACTAACCAGGCCCGACCCTGCTTAGCTTCCGAGATCAGACGAGATCGGGCGTGCTCAGGGTGGTATGGCCGTAAGCTGACGGGCTGGGGACACAGACTCCTTTTATAGACTAGGCAAGGCCCCCTGCTCGTGGAGGAGCTCAAAAGTCAGCCTTTCGAACACACTGCACTTGAGCCTTTATCTCCACTACCTGCTACACTATATTCCAGTATTAGGAAGCTACATCGAGATGGGTAAGCTGCTGCCCATCTCCAAGCTTCTCACGTGCTTGCAGAGCGACATCCAAGGCTGAAACTAGAAGGACGTTAACGTGTGCCCGTGCGTCAACGTAATTGCAAGCCCATGTTTCTTGTAAGATCGGGCGTGCTCAGGGTGGTATGGCCGTAAGCCGACGGGCTGGGGACACAGACTCCTTTTATAGACTAGGCAAGGCCCCCTGCTCGTGGAGGAGCTCAAAAGTCCGCCTTTCGAACACACTGCACTTGAGCCTTTATCTCCACTACCTGCTACACTATATTCCAGTATTAGGAAGCTACATCGAGATGGGTAAGCTGCTGCCCATCTCCAAGCTTCTCACGTGCTTGCAGAGCGACATCCAAGGCTGAAACTAGAAGGACGTTAACGTGTGCCCGTGCGTCAACGTAATTGCAAGCCCATGTTTCTTGTAAGGAAGCAGCAGTGTAAAAGCTTACAGCACCTGGTATTCCCAGGCGGTCTCCCATCCAAGTACTTACCAGGCCCGACCCTGCTTAGCTTCCGAGATCAGACGAGATCGGGCGTGCTCAGGGTGGTATGGCCGTAAGCTGACGGGCTGGGGACACAGACTCCTTTTATAGACTAGGCAAGGCCCCCTGCTCGTGGAGGAGCTCAAAAGTCAGCCTTTCGAACGTTCAAGAGTTTAAGTTGTTTTTGGTGGGCTTTGCTGTATGGCCGCGCCCTTTGAGTGTGTCAAATGTCAAGCAGCTGTCCGTCAAGGCTCAGAGGTGCACTTAGATCACCTTGGGGCGGAGATCAGCAGCAGCCTTTGTTATGCGCACTTAAAAAACATGGCACCACAACAAGAAACTTGTGTGCCAAGATCTTGAGTTGGCCCCAGACACTTGTGGGCCATCGCTTCTCGGCCTTTTGGCTAAGATCAAGTGTAGTATCTGTTCCCATCAGTTTAATATCTGATATGTCCTCTATATGGGGATTAAATATTAAATGCATTTTTGAGCATTGGGAGGTGCAAACTGGGGCTTGCTCTCTTCACTCCTTGCATTGACCTGGCATTGCAGTGCCACCAGGAACGGTGCACCATTCTCTTTTTTCTGTGAAAACCAAAGCAAGGCTGGAACTAGAAGGACGTTAACGTGTGCCTGTGCCCGTGCCCGTGCGTCAACGTAATTGCAAGCCCATGTTTCTTGTAAGGAAGCAGCAGTGTAAAAGCTTACAGCACCTGGTATTCCCAGGCGGTCTCCCATCCAAGTACTAACCAGGCCCGACCCTGCTTAGCTTCCGAGATCAGACGAGATCGGGCGTGCTCAGGGTGGTATGGCCGTAAGCCGACGGGCTGGGGACACAGACTCCTTTTATAGACTAGGCAAGGCCCCCTGCTCGTGGAGGAGCTCAAAAGTCAGCCTTTCGAACACACTGCACTTGAGCCTTTATCTCCACTACCTGCTACACTATATTCCAGTATTAGGAAGCTACATCGAGATGGGTAAGCTGCTGCCCATCTCCAAGCTTCTCACGTGCTTGCAGAGCAACATCCAAGGCTGAAACTAGAAGGACGTTAACGTGTGCCCGTGCGTCAACGTAATTGCAAGCCCATGTTTCTTGTAAGGAAGCAGCAGTGTAAAAGCTTACAGCACCTGGTATTCCCAGGCGGTCTCCCATCCAAGTACTAACCAGGCCCGACCCTGCTTAGCTTCCGAGATCAGACGAGATCGGGCGTGCTCAGGGTGGTATGGCCGTAAGCTGACGGGCTGGGGACACAGACTCCTTTTATAGACTAGGCAAGGCCCCCTGCTCGTGGAGGAGCTCAAAAGTCAGCCTTTCGAACGTTCAAGAGTTTAAGTTGTTTTTGGTGGGCTTTGCTGTATGGCCGCGCCCTTTGAGTGTGTCAAATGTCAAGCAGCTGTCCGTCAAGGCTCAGAGGTGCACTTAGATCACCTTGGGGCGGAGATCAGCAGCAGCCTTTCTTATGCGCACTTAAAAAACATGGCACCACAACAAGAAACTTGTGTGCCAAGATCTTGAGTTGGCCCCAGACACTTGTGGGCCATCGCTTCTCGGCCTTTTGTCTAAGATCAAGTGTAGTATCTTTTCTTATCAGTTTAATATCTGATATGTCCTCTATATGGGGATTAAATATTAAATGCATTTTTGAGCATTGGGAGGTGCAAACTGGGGCTTGCTCTCTTCACTCCTTGCATTGACCTGGCATTGCAGTGCCACCAGGAACGGTGCACCATTCTCTTTTTTCTGTGAAAACCAAAGCAAGGCTGGAACTAGAAGGACGTTAACGTGTGCCTGTTCCGTGCCCGTGCCCGTGCGTCAACGTAATTGCAAGCCCATGTTTCTTGTAAGGAAGCAGCAGTGTAAAAGCTTACAGCACCTGGTATTCCCAGGCGGTCTCCCATCCAAGTACTAACCAGGCCCGACCCTGCTTAGCTTCCGAGATCAGACGAGATCGGGCGTGCTCAGGGTGGTATGGCCGTAAGCCGACGGGCTGGGGACACAGACTCCTTTTATAGACTAGGCAAGGCCCCCTGCTCGTGGAGGAGCTCAAAGGTCAGCCTTTCGAACGTTCAAGAGTTTAAGTTGTTTTTGGTGGGCTTTGCTGTATGGCCGCGCCCTTTGAGTGTGTCAAATGTCAAGCAGCTGTCCGTCAAGGCTCAGAGGTGCACTAAGATCACCTTGGGGCGGAGGTGATCAGCAGCAGCCTTTGTTATGCGCACTTAAAAAACATGGCACCACAACAAGTAACTTGTGTGCCAAGATCTTGAGTTGGCCCCAGACACTTGTGGACCATCGCTTCTCGGCCTTTTGGCTAAGATCAAGTGTAGTATCTGTTCTTATCAGTTTAATATCTGATATGTTCTCTATATGGGGATTAAATATTAAATGCATTTTTGAGCATTGGGAGGTGAAAACTGGGGCTTGCTCTCTTCACTCCTTGCATTGACCTGGCATTGCAGTGCCACCAGGAACTGTGCACAATTCTCTTTTTTCTGTGAAAACCAAAGCAAGGCTGGAACTAGAAGGACGTTAACGTGTGCCTGTGCCCGTGCCCGTGCGTCAACGTAATTGCAAGCCCATGTTTCTTGTAAGGAAGCAGCAGTGTAAAAGCTTACAGCACCTGGTATTCCCAGGCGGTCT
This sequence comes from Solea solea, assembly GCF_958295425.1. NCBI lineage: Eukaryota > Metazoa > Chordata > Actinopteri > Pleuronectiformes > Soleidae > Solea > Solea solea. The sequence goes on along the minus strand of NC_081149.1, from coordinate 2,496,792 downwards.
CCCATCCAAGTACTAACCAGGCCCGACCCTGCTTAGCTTCCGAGATCAGACGAGATCGGGCGTGCTCAGGGTGGTATGGCCGTAGGCCGACGGGCTGGGGACACAGACTCCTTTTATAGACTAGGCAAGGCCCCCTGCTCGTGGAGGAGCTCAAAAGTCAGCCTTTCGAACACACTGCACTTGAGCCTTTATCTCCACTACCTGCTACACTATATTCCAGTATTAGGAAGCTACACCGAGATGGGTAAGCTGCTGCCCATCTCCAGCAGCTTACGTGCTTCTCACGTGCTTGCAGAGCGACATCCAAGGCTGAAACTAGAAGGACGTTAACGTGTGCCCGTGCGTCAACGTAATTGCAAGCCCATGTTTCTTGTAAGGAAGCAGCAGTGTAAAAGCTTACAGCACCTGGTATTCCCAGGCGGTCTCCCATCCAAGTACTAAACAGGCCCGACCCTGCTTAGCTTCCGAGATCAGACGAGATCGGGCGTGCTCAGGGTGGTATGGCCGTAAGCCGACGGGCTGGGGACACAGACTCCTTTTATAGACTAGGCAAGGCCCCCTGCTCGTGGAGGAGCTCAAAAGTCAGCCTTTC
>NC_081149.1:2473700-2491200 GCF_958295425.1 Solea solea | reverse complement strand
CTACATCGAGATGGGTAAGCTGCTGCCCATCTCCAAGCTTCTCACGTGCTTGCAGAGCAACATCCAAGGCTGAAACTAGAAGGACGTTAACGTGTGCCCGTGCGTCAACGTAATTGCAAGCCCATGTTTCTTGTAAGGAAGCAGCAGTGTAAAAGCTTACAGCACCTGGTATTCCCAGGCGGTCTCCCATCCAAGTACTAACCAGGCCCGACCCTGCTTAGCTTCCGAGATCAGACGAGATCGGGCGTGCTCAGGGTGGTATGGCCGTAAGCTGACGGGCTGGGGACACAGACTCCTTTTATAGACTAGGCAAGGCCCCCTGCTCGTGGAGGAGCTCAAAAGTCAGCCTTTCGAACGTTCAAGAGTTTAAGTTGTTTTTGGTGGGCTTTGCTGTATGGCCGCGCCCTTTGAGTGTGTCAAATGTCAAGCAGCTGTCCGTCAAGGCTCAGAGGTGCACTTAGATCACCTTGGGGCGGAGATCAGCAGCAGCCTTTCTTATGCGCACTTAAAAAACATGGCACCACAACAAGAAACTTGTGTGCCAAGATCTTGAGTTGGCCCCAGACACTTGTGGGCCATCGCTTCTCGGCCTTTTGTCTAAGATCAAGTGTAGTATCTTTTCTTATCAGTTTAATATCTGATATGTCCTCTATATGGGGATTAAATATTAAATGCATTTTTGAGCATTGGGAGGTGCAAACTGGGGCTTGCTCTCTTCACTCCTTGCATTGACCTGGCATTGCAGTGCCACCAGGAACGGTGCACCATTCTCTTTTTTCTGTGAAAACCAAAGCAAGGCTGGAACTAGAAGGACGTTAACGTGTGCCTGTTCCGTGCCCGTGCCCGTGCGTCAACGTAATTGCAAGCCCATGTTTCTTGTAAGGAAGCAGCAGTGTAAAAGCTTACAGCACCTGGTATTCCCAGGCGGTCTCCCATCCAAGTACTAACCAGGCCCGACCCTGCTTAGCTTCCGAGATCAGACGAGATCGGGCGTGCTCAGGGTGGTATGGCCGTAAGCCGACGGGCTGGGGACACAGACTCCTTTTATAGACTAGGCAAGGCCCCCTGCTCGTGGAGGAGCTCAAAGGTCAGCCTTTTGAACGTTCAAGAGTTTAAGTTGTTTTTGGTGGGCTTTGCTGTATGGCCGCGCCCTTTGAGTGTGTCAAATGTCAAGCAGCTGTCCGTCAAGGCTCAGAGGTGCACTTAGATCACCTTGGGGCAGAGGTGATCAGCAGCAGCCTTTGTTATGCGCACTTAAAAAACATGGCACCACAACAAGTAACTTGTGTGCCAAGATCTTGAGTTGGCCCAAGACACTTGTGGGCCATCGCTTCTAGGCCTTTTGCCTAAGATCAAGTGTAGTATCTGTTCTTATCAGCTTAATATCTGATATGTCCTCTATATGGGGATTAAATATTAAATGCATTTTTGAGCATTGGGAGGTGAAAACTGGGGCTTGCTCTCTTCACTCCTTGCATTGACCTGGCATTGCAGTGCCACCAGGAACTGTGCACAATTCTCTTTTTTCTGTGAAAACCAAAGCAAGGCTGGAAATAGAAGGACGTTAACGTGTGCCTGTGCCCGTGCCCGTGCGTCAACGTAATTGCAAGCCCATGTTTCTTGTAAGGAAGCAGCAGTGTAAAAGCTTACAGCACCTGGTATTCCCAGGCGGTCTCCCATCCAAGTACTAACCAGGCCCGACCCTGCTTAGCTTCCGAGATCAGACGAGATCGGGCGTGCTCAGGGTGGTATGGCCGTAAGCCGACGGGCTGGGGACACAGACTCCTTTTATAGACTAGGCAAGGCCCCCTGCTCGTGGAGGAGCTCAAAAGTCAGCCTTTCGAACGTTCAAGAGTTTAAGTTGTTTTTGGTGGGCTTTGCTGTATGGCCGCGCCCTTTGAGTGTGTCAAATGTCAAGCAGCTGTCCGTCAAGGCTCAGAGGTGCACTTAGATCACCTTGGGGCGGAGATCAGCAGCAGCCTTTGTTATGCGCACTTAAAAAACATGGCACCACAACAAGAAACTTGTGTGCCAAGATCTTGAGTTGGCCCCAGACACTTGTGGGCCATCGCTTCTCGGCCTTTTGTCTAAGATCAAGTGTAGTATCTGTTCTTATCAGTTTAATATCTGATATGTCCTCTATATGGGGATTAAATATTAAATGCATTTTTGAGCATTGGGAGGTGAAAACTGGGGCTTGCTCTCTTCACTCCTTGCATTGACCTGGCATTGCAGTGCCACCAGGAACGGTGCACCATTCTCTTTTTTCTGTGAAAACCAAAGCAAGGCTGGAACTAGAAGGACGTTAACGTGTGCCTGTGCCCGTGCGTCAACGTAATTGCAAGCCCATGTTTCTTGTAAGGAAGCAGCAGTGTAAAAGCTTACAGCACCTGGTATTCCCAGGCGGTCTCCCATCCAAGTACTAACCAGGCCCGACCCTGCTTAGCTTCCGAGATCAGACGAGATCGGGCGTGCTCAGGGTGGTATGGTTGTAAGCCGACGGGCTGGGGACACAGACTCCTTTTATAGACTAGGCAAGGCCCCCTGCTCGTGGAGGAGCTCAAAAGTCAGCCTTTCGAACACACTGCACTTGAGCCTTTATCTCCACTACCTGCTACACTATATTCCAGTATTAGGAAGCTACATCGAGATGGGTAAGCTGCTGCCCATCTCCAAGCTTCTCACGTGCTTGCAGAGCAACATCCAAGGCTGAAACTAGAAGGACGTTAACGTGTGCCCGTGCGTCAACGTAATTGCAAGCCCATGTTTCTTGTAAGGAAGCAGCAGTGTAAAAGCTTACAGCACCTGGTATTCCCAGGCGGTCTCCCATCCAAGTACTAACCAGGCCCGACCCTGCTTAGCTTCCGAGATCAGACGAGATCGGGCGTGCTCAGGGTGGTATGGTTGTAAGCCGACGGGCTGGGGACACAGACTCCTTTTATAGACTAGGCAAGGCCCCCTGCTCGTGGAGGAGCTCAAAAGTCAGCCTTTCGAACACACTGCACTTGAGCCTTTATCTCCACTACCTGCTACACTATATTCCAGTATTAGGAAGCTACATCGAGATGGGTAAGCTGCTGCCCATCTCCAAGCTTCTCACGTGCTTGCAGAGCAACATCCAAGGCTGAAACTAGAAGGACGTTAACGTGTGCCCGTGCGTCAACGTAATTGCAAGCCCATGTTTCTTGTAAGGAAGCAGCAGTGTAAAAGCTTACAGCACCTGGTATTCCCAGGCGGTCTCCCATCCAAGTACTTACCAGGCCCGACCCTGCTTAGCTTCCGAGATCAGACGAGATCGGGCGTGCTCAGGGTGGTATGGCCGTAAGCTGAAGGGCTGGGGACACAGACTCCTTTTATAGACTAGGCAAGGCCCCCTGCTCGTGGAGGAGCTCAAAAGTCAGCCTTTCGAACGTTCAAGAGTTTAAGTTGTTTTTGGTGGGCTTTGCTGTATGGCCGCGCCCTTTGAGTGTGTCAAATGTCAAGCAGCTGTCCGTCAAGGCTCAGAGGTGCACTTAGATCACCTTGGGGCGGAGATCAGCAGCAGCCTTTGTTATGCGCACTTAAAAAACATGGCACCACAACAAGAAACTTGTGTGCCAAGATCTTGAGTTGGCCCCAGACACTTGTGGGCCATCGCTTCTCGGCCTTTTGGCTAAGATCAAGTGTAGTATCTGTTCCCATCAGTTTAATATCTGATATGTCCTCTATATGGGGATTAAATATTAAATGCATTTTTGAGCTTTGGGAGGTGCAAACTGGGGCTTGCTCTCTTCACTCCTTGCATTGACCTGGCATTGCAGTGCCACCAGGAACGGTGCACCATTCTCTTTTTTCTGTGAAAACCAAAGCAAGGCTGGAACTAGAAGGACGTTAACGTGTGCCTGTGCCCGTGCCCGTGCGTCAACGTAATTGCAAGCCCATGTTTCTTGTAAGGAAGCAGCAGTGTAAAAGCTTACAGCACCTGGTATTCCCAGGCGGTCTCCCATCCAAGTACTAACCAGGCCCGACCCTGCTTAGCTTCCGAGATCAGACGAGATCGGGCGTGCTCAGGGTGGTATGGCCGTAAGCCGACGGGCTGGGGACACAGACTCCTTTTATAGACTAGGCAAGGCCCCCTGCTCGTGGAGGAGCTCAAAAGTCAGCCTTTCGAACACACTGCACTTGAGCCTTTATCTCCACTACCTGCTACACTATATTCCAGTATTAGGAAGCTACATCGAGATGGGTAAGCTGCTGCCCATCTCCAAGCTTCTCACGTGCTTGCAGAGCAACATCCAAGGCTGAAACTAGAAGGACGTTAACGTGTGCCCGTGCGTCAACGTAATTGCAAGCCCATGTTTCTTGTAAGGAAGCAGCAGTGTAAAAGCTTACAGCACCTGGTATTCCCAGGCGGTCTCCCATCCAAGTACTAACCAGGCCCGACCCTGCTTAGCTTCCGAGATCAGACGAGATCGGGCGTGCTCAGGGTGGTATGGCCGTAAGCCGACGGGCTGGGGACACAGACTCCTTTTATAGACTAGGCAAGGCCCCCTGCTCGTGGAGGAGCTCAAAAGTCAGCCTTTCGAACACATTGCACTTGAGCCTTTATCTCCACTACCTGCTACACTATATTCCAGTATTAGGAAGCTACACCGAGATGGGTAAGCTGCTGCCCATCTCCAAGCTTCTCACGTGCTTGCAGAGCGACATCCAAGGCTGAAACTAGAAGGACGTTAACGTGTGCCCGTGCGTCAACGTAATTGCAAGCCCATGTTTCTTGTAAGGAAGCAGCAGTGTAAAAGCTTACAGCACCTGGTATTCCCAGGCGGTCTCCCATCCAAGTACTAACCAGGCCCGACCCTGCTTAGCTTCCGAGATCTGACGAGATCGGGCGTGCTCAGGGTGGTATGGCCGTAAGCCGACGGGCTGGGGACACAGACTCCTTTTATAGACTAGGCAAGGCCCCCTGCTCGTGGAGGAGCTCAAAAGTCAGCCTTTCGAACACACTGCACTTGAGCCTTTATCTCCACTACCTGCTACACTCTATTCCAGTATTAGGAAGCTACACCGAGATGGGTAAGCTGCTCCCCATCTCCAAGCTTCTCACGTGCTTGCAGAGCGACATCCAAGGCTGAAACTAGAAGGACGTTAACGTGTGCCTGTGCGTCAACGTAATTGCAAGCCCATGTTTCTTGTAAGGAAGCAGCAGTGTAAAAGCTTACAGCACCTGGTATTCCCAGGCGGTCTCCCATCCAAGTACTAACCAGGCCCGACCCTGCTTAGCTTCCGAGATCAGACGAGATCGGGCGTGCTCAGGGTGGTATGGCCGTAAGCCGACGGGCTGGGGACACAGACTCCTTTTATAGACTAGGCAAGGCCCCCTGCTCGTGGAGGAGCTCAAAAGTCAGCCTTTCGAACACTCTGCACTTGAGCCTTTATCTCCACTACCTGCTACACTCTATTCCAGTATTAGGAAGCTACACCGAGATGGGTAAGCTGCTCCCCATCTCCAAGCTTCTCACGTGCTTGCAGAGCGACATCCAAGGCTGAAACTAGAAGGACGTTAACGTGTGCCCGTGCGTCAACGTAATTGCAAGCCCATGTTTCTTGTAAGGAAGCAGCAGTGTAAAAGCTTACAGCACCTGGTATTCCCAGGCGGTCTCCCATCCAAGTACTAACCAGGCCCGACCCTGCTTAGCTTCCGAGATCAGACGAGATCGGGCGTGCTCAGGGTGGTATGGCCGTAAGCCGACGGGCTGGGGACACAGACTCCTTTTATAGACTAGGCAAGGCCCCCTGCTCGTGGAGGAGCTCAAAAGTCAGCCTTTCGAACACACTGCACTTGCGCCTTTATCTCCACTACCTGCTACACTCTATTCCAGTATTAGGAAGCTACACCGAGATGGGTAAGCTGCTCCCCATCTCCAAGCTTCTCACGTGCTTGCAGAGCGACATCCAAGGCTGAAACTAGAAGGACGTTAACGTGTGCCCGTGCGTCAACGTAATTGCAAGCCCATGTTTCTTGTAAGGAAGCAGCAGTGTAAAAGCTTACAGCACCTTGTATTCCCAGGCGGTCTCCCATCCAAGTACTAACCAGGCCCGACCCTGCTTAGCTTCCGAGATCAGACGAGATCGGGCGTGCTCAGGGTGGTATGGCCGTAAGCCGACGGGCTGGGGACACAGACTCCTTTTATAGACTAGGCAAGGCCCCCTGCTCGTGGAGGAGCTCAAAGGTCAGCCTTTCGAACGTTCAAGAGTTTAAGTTGTTTTTGGTGGGCTTTGCTGTATGGCCGCGCCCTTTGAGTGTGTCAAATGTCAAGCAGCTGTCCGTCAAGGCTCAGAGGTGCACTTAGATCACCTTGGGGCAGAGGTGATCAGCAGCAGCCTTTGTTATGCGCACTTAAAAAACATGGCACCACAACAAGTAACTTGTGTGCCAAGATCTTGAGTTGGCCCAAGACACTTGTGGGCCATCGCTTCTAGGCCTTTTGCCTAAGATCAAGTGTAGTATCTGTTCTTATCAGCTTAATATCTGATATGTCCTCTATATGGGGATTAAATATTAAATGCATTTTTGAGCATTGGGAGGTGAAAACTGGGGCTTGCTCTCTTCACTCCTTGCATTGACCTGGCATTGCAGTGCCACCAGGAACTGTGCACAATTCTCTTTTTTCTGTGAAAACCAAAGCAAGGCTGGAAATAGAAGGACGTTAACGTGTGCCTGTGCCCGTGCCCGTGCGTCAACGTAATTGCAAGCCCATGTTTCTTGTAAGGAAGCAGCAGTGTAAAAGCTAACAGCACCTGGTATTCCCAGGCGGTCTCCCATCCAAGTACTAACCAGGCCCGACCCTGCTTAGCTTCCGAGATCAGACGAGATCGGGCGTGCTCAGGGTGGTATGGCCGTAAGCCGATGGGCTGGGGACACAGACTCCTTTTATAGACTAGGCAAGGCCCCCTGCTCGTGGAGGAGCTCAAAGGTCAGCCTTTCGAACGTTCAAGAGTTTAAGTTGTTTTTGGTGGGCTTTGCTGTATGGCCGCGCCCTTTGAGTGTGTCAAATGTCAAGCAGCTGTCCGTCAAGGCTCAGAGGTGCACTTAGATCACCTTGGGGCGGAGGTGATCAGCAGCAGCCTTTGTTATGCGCACTTAAAAAACATGGCACCACAACAAGTAACTTGTGTGCCAAGATCTTGAGTTGGCCCCAGACACTTGTGGGCCATCGCTTCTCGGCCTTTTGGCTAAGATCAAGTGTAGTATCTGTTCTTATCAGTTTAATATCTGATATGTCCTCTATATGGGGATTAAATATTAAATGCATTTTTGAGCATTGGGAGGTGAAAACTGGGGCTTGCTCTCTTCACTCCTTGCATTGACCTGGCATTGCAGTGCCACCAGGAACTGTGCACAATTCTCTTTTTTCTGTGAAAACCAAAGCAAGGCTGGAACTAGAAGGATGTTAACGTGTGCCTGTGCCCGTGCCCGTGCGTCAACGTAATTGCAAGCCCATGTTTCTTGTAAGGAAGCAGCAGTGTAAAAGCTTACAACACCTGGTATTCCCAGGCGGTCTCCCATCCAAGTACTGACCAGGCCCGACCCTGCTTAGCTTCCGAGATCAGACGAGATCGGGTGTGCTCAGGGTGGTATGGCCGTAAGCCGACGGGCTGGGGACACAGACTCCTTTTATAGACTAGGCAAGGCCCCCTGATCGTGGAGGAGCTCAAAGGTCAGCCTTTCGAACGTTCAAGAGTTTAAGTTGTTTTTGGTGGGCTTTGCTGTATGGCCGCGCCCTTTGAGTGTGTCAAATGTCAAGCAGCTGTCCGTCAAGGCTCAGAGGTGCACTTAGATCACCTTGGGGCGGAGGTGATCAGCAGCAGCCTTTGTTATGCGCACTTAAAAAACATGGCACCACAACAAGTAACTTGTGTGCCAAGATCTTGAGTTGGCCCCAGACACTTGTGGGCCATCGCTTCTCGGCCTTTTGGCTAAGATCAAGTGTAGTATCTGTTCTTATCAGTTTAATATCTGATATGTCCTCTATATGGGGATTAAATATTAAATGCATTTTTGAGCATTGGGAGGTGAAAACTGGGGCTTGCTCTCTTCACTCCTTGCATTGACCTGGCATTGCAGTGCCACCAGGAACGGTGCACCATTCTCTTTTTTCTGTGAAAACCAAAGCAAGGCTGGAACTAGAAGGACGTTAATGTGTGCCTGTGCCCGTGCCCGTGCGTCAACGTAATTGCAAGCCCATGTTTCTTGTAAGGAAGCAGCAGTGTAAAAGCTTACAGCACCTGGTATTCCCAGGCGGTCTCCCATCCAAGTACTAACCAGGCCCGACCCTGCTTAGCTTCCGAGATCAGACGAGATCGGGCCTGCTCAGGGTGGTATGGCCGTAAGCCGACGGGCTGGGGACACAGACTCCTTTTATAGACTAGGCAAGGCCCCCTGCTCGTGGAGGAGCTCAAAAGTCAGCCTTTCGAACACATTGCACTTGAGCCTTTATCTCCACTACCTGCCACACTATATTCCAGTATTAGGAAGCTACACCGAGATGGGTAAGCTGCTGCCCATCTCCAAGCTTCTCACGTGCTTGCAGAGCGACATCCAAGGCTGAAACTAGAAGGACGTTAACGTGTGCCCGTGCGTCAACGTAATTGCAAGCCCATGTTTCTTGTAAGGAAGCAGCAGTGTAAAAGCTTACAGCACCTGGTATTCCCAGGCGGTCTCCCATCCAAGTACTAACCAGGCCCGACCCTGCTTAGCTTCCGAGATCAGACGAGATCGGGCCTGCTCAGGGTGGTATGGCCGTAAGCCGACGGGCTGGGGACACAGACTCCTTTTATAGACTAGGCAAGGCCCCCTGCTCGTGGAGGAGCTCAAAAGTCAGCCTTTCGAACACATTGCACTTGAGCCTTTATCTCCACTACCTGCTACACTCCATTCCAGTATTAGGAAGCTACACCGAGATGGGTAAGCTGCTCCCCATCTCCAAGCTTCTCACATGCTTGCAGAGCGACATCCAAGGCTGAAACTAGAAGGACGTTAACGTGTGCCCGTGCGTCAACGTAATTGCAAGCCCATGTTCGTTGTAAGGAAGCAGCAGTGTAAAAGCTTACAGCACCTGGTATTCCCAGGCGGTCTCCCATCCAAGTACTAACCAGGCCCGACCCTGCTTAGCTTCCGAGATCAGACGAGATCTGGCTTGCTCAGGGTGGTATGGCCGTAAGCCGACGGGCTGGGGACACAGACTCCTTTTATAGACTAGGCAAGGCCCCCTGCTCGTGGAGGAGCTCAAAAGTCAGCCTTTCGAACGTTCAAGAGTTTAAGTTGTTTTTGGTGGGCTTTGCTGTATGGCCGCGCCCTTTGAGTGTGTCAAATGTCAAGCAGCTGTCCGTCAAGGCTCAGAGGTGCACTTAGATCACCTTGGGGCGGAGGTGATCAGCAGCAGCCTTTGTTATGCGCACTTAAAAAACATGGCACCACAACAAGTAACTTGTGTGCCAAGATCTTGAGTTGGCCCCAGACACTTGTGGGCCATCGCTTCTCGGCCTTTTGGCTAAGATCAAGTGTAGTATCTGTTCTTATCAGTTTAATATCTGATATGTCCTCTATATGGGGATTAAATATTAAATGCATTTTTGAGCATTGGGAGGTGAAAACTGGGGCTTGCTCTCTTCACTCCTTGCATTGACCTGGCATTGCAGTGCCACCAGGAACGGTGCACCATTCTCTTTTTTCTGTGAAAACCAAAGCAAGGCTGGAACTAGAAGGACGTTAACGTGTGCCTGTGCCCGTGCCCGTGCGTCAACGTAATTGCAAGCCCATGTTTCTTGTAAGGAAGTGTCGTTTTTGTCAGGCTTCCTTCTTCTTATGAATGATAGGTGATGAGTTGATGGTGTAGAAAGAACCCCTCAGACACAAGACTCGTACCGAACAAAAGGGATTTTATTTGGTCAAGCATCAGACCGAGCGCTGCAGCAGCTCGGGAGAATGTTCTTGTCGAATCTCCGAACAATCCTGCCTGTTTAGGAGCAGGTACCTACTTTTAAGGGTTTCTCTAACATCCTTATCTCAAACCCCACATTTGACTGTTCCCCCTTTTCCTGGGAAACAAGTTGTGTCAGCTCATTCTATACATTCTCACGATCGTATATCTTAGAGTGCTCAGGTTTTGACATCGGTGCCATTCAGTCAACACAGGAAGCATCTGCGCTTCTTTTACAAGCATTGTTTTCAGGTCTGGCATACAGACTTCTGTTGTACCCAGATTGTAGGTGATGCAAAGTCAACTCTCTCATGAGGAAGTTCCTGTTTACTTCTCAATGCACATCTCTAACACAGTCTAGACAAACTAGCTGAGTCAGATACTACATTTCCCCCCTTCGGGACTCCATAGAGTCCCGAAATGCGACACGGCCAATTTTCTGTCACAGTATGTTGACATGCTTGCCTGCTTGCTTCAACAAAATCCACTTCATTCAGTTTTATGTCTAATGTAAGAAACTTTATTTAAAAACTTAAATTTTGGGATCAGCTAATTAAGTTTTCCTATTTTCCTATTTGGTGTCCTAGTAGCACATTATTTTAACTATTTTAGACTAGGTAAACTAATCACCTATCTTAATCAGATCAAATTCGGCTACACTTAGCCACATCTGTTGATCTCCTTCCAGCCACACTCCTTTAAAGCAAATACTCTTCATGTGTGGGTGTAAGGGAACCCACGGATCAGCTGTTATCTCCCAATCAGAAAAACCACCCCTCCTAAAGGGTGGGAAAAAGACTAGGAGACCTTTTCCGGAATAAATTTGGAGAAACTCCCATCCTTGAGCCAATCAGGACAAGAAGTCTCCATTAAAATTTTAACAATTACCATCTAATTTTATGACCCTTTGCCAATTGGTCAGATAATTCACATTTTCTCTATCAATGTTATCAAACAGTAATATTGATGTGCAACAAAAATATTTCAAACATCTATATCAGTGTCAGAGATTATATCACAAAAACAAAATTCAGGTTTCTGTAGGTAAACCATTCACAATCATATCATTCCATGTGTTATTTGAACTTCAAACTTCAGTAGTGTTGCCTCCTAATACAATGTAATATAATGTAATGTCCAGAGTACGTTGAATCAGTGTATCCATACTGTCGTGTTCAGGGCCCCCAGTCCATTCTTTCCTTTGCTGCTGTTTTGAGCCGTTGCTCCCTTGTACTTGAAGATGTTTCCTGAAAAAACATTCAAACCAGTTTGTTCGATTGACACAACGGCATGCTTCTTTAGCCTGGATTGCTGATGATGTTGGTCTCATCGCAGTACAGGATTCTTCTTTCACTGGCTCATTCCACTTCTCTTTGGACCCCCTTCTGGTGCTTGGGTTCACAGACATCATGAGTCACTCAACTTCCTTGTCTAGAGCAAGGAAACCACCATCTTTTCTGAAAGTAAACAGATCTACAGACAAGACTATGGATGGCAGTCAGCTAATGTGGGTTATTTGATAAAAACAATGCAATTGTGGGTCCTTTCAGCAGCAGTATTAGCATAGGTCGACCTGTTAGCATTTCATGCAGCATTAGCACTGGTGTGAATTAGCATGCAGTGACTCAACATACGTTCAATTCAGTGTAGTGTTAGTACACATTTCATTTAACTTAGTTGTCAACATTGCATCAATTCTCTTAAACCAAACCTTGACTTTGAATATGATATAATAGATACTTTCACATGTTGTTTGTTTCTTAGTTACCTTTAGGATATTTAATACATGTCAACACAAATACTGACTCAGAAACAATCCCTCCATTTTCACTGCTCCATCCTCCATGTGAGGATCGCAGAGGTGCTGTCCTAATCTGAGCTGATATAGGGCGATAGGTACACAACGGACAGTCAGTCCATCGCAGTGTCACATATAGACAAACAACAATTCACTCTCATACTCACACCTATGGTCAATTTAGAACGTCCAATTTAACTAATCCCCAACTCAGATTACATTTAGTTTAATAATATTCAATTCAAATCCAATAGTCAATTCAAATAATTTTTTCAAATTCTAAAAACATCTTTCATCAACTGTTTCTACTCCAAGGTTGTCCGATGGTACTACTTTAATCTAATGACCAAAATGGTTCAACACTATCACTATGTATTGCTTTATTATTCTAACGCCTACATGGGTCATAATTAAATATTTAAACCGTCCATCTAGGAATAAGATTCTCAGTGTAGTATTAAACTACTTTACATACAAATGCATTTTATTGTTCCAAAACTGTTCCAAAAATGTATTTCCATTATTCCCCCCTCGCACAGACTTTAACTGTGCGAGTCCTAAACTAGATTTATCAATGACAAGTCACATTGAACTTAATTCCAACATGCTAATTTATCACTCCACCATCATACTTCACACACTGGTGTGCAGGGGAACAACATACATATTGCAATGGGAGTTAACACTTCAATCAATTGCTCTTTTGAAATCAAATAATCTTTTATCATTGATTTATAGTCTTCATTGTGAACTCACCACTTTCCTTAATCAATAAATGTTCACATTTGATTGTCTAATAGTCTAATAATAGACATAAGCTTGTTCACAACACATTACTTCCCAATTGATTAATGGAACTTTAGGTAGAAGCCAAATTTGGCATTTTGGTCGTCACTTTTTCAAAAGTTCCCCCCTTGTAAAAATATTCTCCCTTTAAATTTACTGAATTCACACCTTCACTTTGACCAGGCTGAGCTCCACAACCACGTTCCACACAATCAGGCTCAGCTTGTGAACTTGTGCAGTGTCTCACAATGTGTCCAGTTTCACCACATCCACCGCAAACATCTGGTGTGGCAACATCATTTAAGTCATTTTTCATCGCTGTAAGTGACCTCGTCAACGTCACTGTCCATCACTGGAACTTGTGTCTTCTTGTCATGGTCTTTTCAACACCCAAAGCTGAATCTGTGCCAGCTTTCTTGTCATGGTCTCAATTCCCATCTCAAGGATATGTTCACTTGTCAACGCCTCTTGGTCTGTTGTAGTGGGAGATTCATACAGTAATGCTCTCCACATCATCTGTTGATAAGCGTTGAATTTAATCTCATCTGCCTTGGGATTCACCATCCATTTCGGAATTTGGAATGCAGTAGATTCTCCACTGCTGCTGTTCCAAGACCTGGAGTCTCAAAGTGCCAAGCTTTTCTTTCACTATTTTCTCCTCATAAGTTCTCATTCACTCACTAGCCCCTTCATGAATGTCTGGCAGTCTGGACGTCATCCTCCCAAGGTCAAGTGTGTTATACATTACGACCCTCAGTGCCTTTAATCAAAATAGGATATTGACCAGAAGAAAGTCTATATGGTGGGTGCATGTTGGGTCTACATTTTAGATCATATCCTGGCTTTGAATGTAATTTCTTGCTGCAGCTTTCCCTGTTTGTTGGCCTGCAGTTTCCCAATTTATCTATCTACCTAGCCTTTCTCTGTAAAGTGTCATCCCGTGCTGTATAGCAATTTAGCATTTCTGTGTTTGGCCTTTTAGCATCACTGCAAAGATTTGGAATCAAACATTGTGACCTGTCACTTCCAGAGTTGAAGCAATCTGTTAAGTTAAGGTGATTTTAGCTCTGTCTTTAAATCTAAATCTCCATTAATGTCAATGAACCCTATAAGTGATTGATACAGCCCTGCAGTCTTCAACAAGCTCTTCTGATTTTCTCCGTTTTGTTTTTATTTATTTATTTATTTATTTATTTATTTTTACATCCAGCACTATTCTCATAACATTTCTGTATTGTTGGCCCTCTGTCTTGAAGAAACCTATTATTGCTAATTCTAGTCATCTTTTCTTTTGTTGTTTTCTACTTTTGGCCTATGTTTGCTGATCTCTAATTCGGACTGTCATGTTCCCATACCCATTTAAATCAAACACTCCTCTTTTTGACCAGGCATTCTAATCCTGTATCTCTGTTTTCCCATTTCACTGACATCTTTTGAATGCCTTTCATAAGGTCAGGATGCTTACTCCCCACACCAATGTCTGATGTCATATACATTGTTAATTTTTTCCAATATTTTTTATATAAATCTTGAGATTTGTTACTTTGAACTTTTATTCATTATATTTTTCAATTTTAATGCTACAGCAAAATACAATTTCAGAAACCGCCTAAATATCTGAATTCATCTACCAAATTTCAAATTTCTTTAGCCAAATCTTATTAGTAACTATCCACTTTTGAATTGTATGTGTGCAGTTTACATACAGTGGCTTTAATCCTGTTTCCTCCTACTCAGAGGAACCGGGGGAGGTGACTGAATGTCAGAGAAAAAGATGATAGGGTTACATAGATAGCCCCACCTACTTCACACTGAGTTCTCAAGTTTTCATTTTTTTTCTTTTTTTTAAGACAGCGAGGAGAATACTGCTCCAGGCTATGCCCAAAATCACAGAAATTGTAACTTTACATTCATTTTCTAGTTGCTATTTGCACCATTTCTAATCACTGTAACTCAAGTTACTAAGCAGTGATACACTGTTAATTTATCCGTTAATTTTATTCCAATCAGCTGTAAATATGTATCTTAACTTTACCAATAAAAGTAATAAATGTTAACACCATCATAAACACCTTGAAGCAGAACACCATTTCCAGATTAGCACATTTGACTTTGTACTTTTTCATTCAAACATTGAAATTCAGATGGCAAGGTTCAGTTGTAACATAGATGAGTTTGATTGCCAACACACTTTGGACAACTTTCAGCACAAACACATACTCTTCAAAACACTCTTCACATTACACCCAGACACGCACACATACAGTACAATCTCTTATTTTACACAGTTTTTCTCTCCCTTTTTTCTTTTCAGTCAGTCCAGTCAGGGTAGTCCACTATACCTATATTAAATGTACAGTATGTACGTTTGTATGTTTTCAGGAGATGTTTAATTTGGGCAATGCTTATGTTTACTTAAGGCCTGAGAAGAGACAGAGCGTCCCCCATTTCTTCTCTGCCATGGGATCCCTGAAGAGAACACAGCGTCCTATGTCTCTCCTTATGACTTCTAATATCTCCTGAGCCTAATTGTAGACAATGTGTCCAAATGTTGCTTCATACAGTCAAATACACTTTTAAAGAAGTCCATGAAGACATAAATGATTATTTATCACCCAGATTATTTCAGCCCTATAGTGACTGGAATATACATGTTACAGATGTATGTGTTAGTTAATGACCACTTCAGTAATGTTCTCATCACGTCAACCACATCCACACAGCACACTCCTCTTCTCCTATTATGAGATAAAACCATTTCTAATGAAACATATTCATCTTAAATACATGATTTCCCATGTATTTATTTAACTGTTTTCTCCAGAAAGGTGTGTTCCAGAGCAGATGTCACTGTTCATGAAATAAACCATTCACATACATGTACCCAACATCTCACAGACGATAACAGAATCCAAAAAGCGCTTCGTATAATTTATCAGCTGGGGCTGTTAAAAGCACTTTTGAATAGCTCAAACAAACAATAGCCCATTCATTCTTTCACATTCACACTCCAATAAAACATACAACCACTTAGAACAAACTAACCTCTTTTTTCTTTTTTTTTTTTTTTTCTTTTTTTTTTTGGTGTTGCCAAAGACTTAGTGTCTTGATCAGGGACACTTCGTCATCAACAATTCACATAAACGCATTGACTATCTCATGCATTATTACACAGCAAGACACAGAAACAAATTTAGATTTCACAACTAACTCTGCCCCACCAATACATCATCATCTCCATAGTGACAGGAAATCCTGCTCTTTTCAAAGAATAAAATCTCTCGGCTTGGCTTTTTCAGAAAAGCAGGCTCCTCCTCCTCTTGATCAGAACCTTCCTATTTAGCCTAATTTAATAATTATGAATCATTTGTGTGTTGGTAGGTAATTTTGGTTACAAAACACCCAGTTACCATTTACCATTTACTTTAATAAATGCGTTCATTTATTAGTACTGTTGCTTTCCTGTAGTCATTTATTTATCTATCGAATTTTTATTTTATTTCAAAACATACTAATCAAACCTTCAACCTATTCTTTTAATTCTCGCTTATTTCTTAAATTTTTCCTGACTAATTTGACAATGTGTGCGTGTGTGTATGAATCTAGCCTGTAAAAGATTCAGCTCTCCCTAGCAGAGCAACTGTGCTCCTTTACCACAATGAATCAACTCTTAGAACCCATTATTCACTATTTCTTAATCCTATTATATCATGAGTTATAACCTAACTCATGATATAATAAATTAAGCTAAAATACAAGCTCTGACTTACTTACTTACTTATTTTCCTTTATTTATAAGTCTCTCCAACTCTCAAGGGTCAACCACACCTAATTTGTCTCATGCAATTTCATGCAAACTACCAAACCCTTTTTCTCTACATTCATTTTTACCCTCTGCGATCAGACATTAAATGAGATAATGCTCCAAACATGATTTATCTTTTGATCATAAATGCATTATCTCTTCTTTCCTCTATGTTTCCTCTTTAAGACTAAACTAAATTATCTCCTTTTTACTCTATTTTATTCCACCTTCTTTTGTTCTCATCAATGTTGTTATTATTATTATTATTTTTCTTATTCCCCCAAATTCAATCTGGATTCATCTGGATTTTTCCTCATTTTATTTTTATATTCTCCAATATTCTACCTACAATGTCTGCTAGCCAGACCATACTTTAAAACTAATTTTATTTACCAATGGATCCAATATAACAATCAAATCCCTAATAAATTTCAGTAATCGCTCATGAGTTAAAGACACCATCTCTCCTCCGCAGCCCTTCTGGCTTCAATGACCACATGCCAAAAATAGCTTTTCCTCCTCACACAAACTCTGAAGAAGAGCTTATGTCCACACACACATAAAACAACACAAAGCCATGGCACACAAAGTAAAGCATCACAGAACAACACAAACTAACACAAAACAACACTTACACCAAATTTTAAATTTCACCCAATCTCAATTTTTAAATTTCGATCTTAATCTTAATTTCAACACTTTCTTTTTATCTTTGTAAAACGTTTTCTCTTCCTCTGCGCGCAGTCATCTACGATCGATCCATTTATATACGGGTTTTTTCCTCCCAAATTTTGTTTCCACGATTATCTATCCTTGATAAACTTCTTCTCCATGCGTGCACGCTATTAACCTCAACTTTCATCTATTTTAATCTGCAGTCTCACTTCTTTGATTAATAAACCCATGCATGGGATTTCACTTCTTTCCTTTAGAGATTTTCCTTTTCTTCTTCTCTTTAAGTTTTACAACTTCTATGCTCAATTTTGACTTAGTAGAAGAATACCATGTCTTACAGTTTCTTTCGAAATCTGGCACCGCATATTCAACTTACTGTGTTGTCACTCATTAGCTGAATTTTCACGCTTTCCGCCCAAAGTACATGACTTACAGGTATTTCCTTGCAGTATACAAATAGTCTAGTCATCGCTA